>NW_009932777.1:0-31152 GCF_000696875.1 Nestor notabilis
GAGGGTCCAGATAGTGGGTCCTTACCAATGACAGAGGGTCCTCACCTTGCCTACCTGCAGGTTCTATTGCTTTGCAAGCCCCATCTTGAAGGTCTGCTATCAGCGTGGCATCAGCAGCCACATCTTCATAGCCTTGCTGGCTGGTGGTGACAGAGCAGCCAAGCTGTGGGACACGGTGGCACTGGTGACAGAAGCTGGTGCTCCCCAGGACACTACTGGAGCGGTAAAAGAGAGGGCATAGAATTAGCCCAGTTGGAAGCCGTTCACTTGGGAAGATGAGATGCTGAAGGACGAAATTAATTGCTTTGAGATCAAAGAGAAAGGAGCTTGGGGGGGGGTGGGGGGTGAAGCACCAGATGCATTCGAATGAGTTGGAGGTTGGCGGCGCGTACCCCCGAGAGAAGCTTTGCGTGCCAAGAACAAACACGAAACCAGCCTCCACCTCTCGCTGTCCCAGGGGACAGAGGCAGTGCTGCAGTGGGAAGGTGGGGAAAAGGCTCTGCAGCTGAGCTGGTAAACATCACTTCATGTCTCAAAGCATCCGAGTTCAAAGGGAGAACCAGCCACCAGGTCACTCAGACGAAGCTTCTGCACATCTCAAAGCTTCCAGAGTGGGTTTTTGTTTTGCTTCCCAGAGTATTTCGTTCTGCTCGGGAGTTTGGAAGCAACTGCTTGACAAAGGCAAAGAACAGGAAAATCAGTGCCCCAGAGCCCAGATGCTCACAGAGCTGCATCCAGCAAGCGAGAATCCATCCCAAACCCATGTCAGAGCAGAGAACAGCTCCTGGCATCTTTTCCCATGCCTGGTGCACGCCCCTGAACTCAGCCAAACTCAGATGTGTCCGCAGAGGATGGGAGGAAGAAGCTTTGCAGAGATGCTTTTGCCTTGAATCCCAGAATAGGCAGAGCTGTGGTCGTACAAAATGCCTTTCTACTGCCTGCTTCCAACCTGCAGAAGAGGCAGCTTTGGGAACGTGAACCCGTAGGCTCTGCTGGTGCTGCACTTGCGGGGCCACTCCTGTAAATAGCAGATGGGGACAACTGCATGGTGGATATTATCACCTAAACACGAGGCAAAGCACCACAGAAAGAAGCAATTCGGAGAGTGCAGGATGCTGAGCTCTTATCGAGATGCTATTCCCTTTAATGATAAGGATTTTACTCTCTTGATATTACCCTTGCACTTGTAAGAGCCCCTGGGCTCTCAGCAGCTATTTCACTAAGTGCATCACAGTGTTTCCTTAGAAGCAATGAAAGTGGCACAGTGCAAGTGACAGGACAAGAGGAAAAGGGAAGGTTTAGACTGGATATTGGGAACAATTCCTTGCCCAGAGGGTGCTCAGGCATTGGAACAGGCTGCCCAGGGCAGGGCTGGAGTCACCGTCCCTGCAAGTGTCCACAGACCATGTAGATGAGTACCATGGGTTAGTGGTCGCCTTGGCACTGCTGGGAATGGTTGGACTTAATGATGTTCAAGGCCAGGTTGGACACAGGGGCTTGGAACAACCTGCTCCAGTGGAAGGTGTCCCTGCCCGGGGCAGGGGTTGGAACTGGGGGAGCTTTAAGGTCCCTTCAACCCAAACCAGTCTGTGGGTCTATAATTCTATAGGAATATATGACTCTAATCCCAGATGGAATTAACCACAGCAGTTTTTCCACCAGCCTGGCAGGTCTGAAGCTGGTTCTGAGAAGCACAGAGCAGGTAATTTAATAACATATTTTTTTCCTCTAAATCTGTGGGAGTTTATTATTATTTACAACAGATTCTCTACATTAAAGATGATTTTAATCTACAAGAAAAAGGCTGTTAGAACTCAACCAGAAATTGAAAGATGCATAGACTTAATTTGTTGGGAATTAATGCTATAACCTTTTCAAGTGGGGGACTTGGCAGGGCTGGGTTAACAGTTGGACTCAATGATCTTAAAGGTCTTTTCCAACCTAAATGATTCCATGATTCTACGATCAGAGTTCTGCATAAATATGCACAGAACTTGTTGGAATTCTCCAGAGAAGGTTTCCAACGAGGTTCAAAGCAAATGCATTCGCATAGAGGAAGAAGAGATTGTTCTAGGCACAACTTTCCTCTCCTGCAGCCAACTCTGTAAATCAGAGTTCCCAACAACCAAAACCTCTGCCTGTGAAAGAGACCCTCCCAGCTTTCTGGGGCAGAAATAAAGCCCACTTAAAGCACTGCAGAAGTGGGATGGTCCCACCAGGAGTGAGAAACTGAGGTCTTTCCACTTCCACTTGATTCTTACATTCCCTTTAGGAGGCCAGAAGCAGCGAGTGGTTTATGACTCTTTGCTGTCTTTAGGAAACATCACTGGCAGGCGCAGGGATTTAATGGATTTGTTGTTTGTCTGGAGCTGTTCCTCACGTTGCCTGAATTAGAGCAGGGCAGGCACTGAGTCAAGAAAACTCCCTGCCAAAAAGGTGACAAGATCCGTTTGGGTTTAATGATCATGGGTTTTACCAGCAAATCCCGCGATGCTGCAGGTAGGTCGGTGGTTTGAATGGTCAAGAGAGGAAAGGTGGGAAAGGGCAAGGACTTGAGTACCTGCTTTTAGAAGGAAGCCTTGGATGTGCTACTCAGCACACGTCCCCCGGCACTTGGCAGAGAAAACAGCGAGCCACGGGTCATGCTTTGCTAATCCTTCCTCTCCTTTCTGCTGGTAGCCTGATGCCTCCAGCCCTCAGCAATAAGCAAACACATGGAGTTGTTAACAGTGAAAATCCCATTACCTGCTCTCTTGGTAGCGGCTATAATAAGCAATTCCACATCCATGGCAACCAAATACCCAAACCCCCCGTGTCATGCACGGAGGTGCTGTCATTACTAGACAGCCCCCCCAGCTGCGAGCAAGCAGCGTGACTCACGTGCAAATCAGTGCATCCAGTCCTACCACACACAGTGACCTACATACACCCTAAACTTGGGCTCAACCACCCTGTTCCCCAGTGGTTTTCCATAGGAAACATCGTTCCGTGGGAACAGCATTCCAGGCCGTGCTTGCTTGCAGCGGGGTGGGTCTCCCAGGTATCCAAGTCCTGGCAGAGACACAAGCCACCCAGAAACCTCCGTGCACCTCCAGCAGCCCTCCCCAAACCTTGGTACCTGCTCATCCTTTCATCCAACCTCAGCCAGTTTTATCTCAGCCTCAAACCCTCTCACTGTTCGCTTTGTCCTGGCCACATTGCAGCAGGTTGTCAGCTCCACCTTTGCAAGAAGACCTTGTAGAGGCATCAGAACCAACCCAACCCCAAACCCTCTTGAATTCTTCTTATGAAAAGTTCTAGTTTTTTTAAAGTTCTTTTTTTAGTTCTTGGGGTTTTTTTAAGTCCAAAACTAAGTTGAGGAGGCATCTGATGGGGGTTGGAATAAGATGATCTTAAGGTCCTTTCCAGCCCAACCACATTCTATGGTGTCCTTCACAAGAGGCACTGGTTCAATTATACCAGCTCTGAAGTCCAGCTGGAACGAGACACAACAGCAACCCCCATCCCATAGAAGAAAAGAGCTTTGAATATCTCATAGAAGAGAATGTGGGTGGCTCCAATTCTTGATGTTTTAAGGCCATTAAAGCTCCTTCCCGTTGGATCTCTGAACTCAAGGACTTCCACCACAGATTTTTAGACAATGAAAGGTGAGGGCAGGCATTAAAAGGAGTCGTGTAAAGCTGCAGCACATCACAAGTGTGAAGGCAAGTCCCAGTCTTGCTGGGAAGGGCGAGTGTCCTACAGAATCCAGACGGTGACAACCAGCTCCACTCTTAATGAAGATAAATGACAGTATTCATCTCAAGTGCATGAATGGGACTGCATCTGCAGTTTGAGTCAACTGAATAGGCCTCCTGTCATAGTCGGCACAAATTCTCCTCTAAATGATTCTGTAGTTTCAGATACAGAATGATTCATTTTACATATTTTTTTCTATGAAATAAAACAACCCAGACTTAGAAATTCACATTGTCTCCTTGTCTGGAACAGTTGCAGGGTTGTAAGCCCTCAGTTAGTAGCATCAGACCTTAAGATCAGAAGCAGCCTCACCAAGACAACTAAAATGCCAAGATAAGGCAAAGCCAAGAAGGTCGTTCCTGCTCGTGATGCCAGAGTTCTTACAAGCAACTTGGGAAAACTGAGGAACAGTTGGAACCTGACCACTATCTCCCACGCCGAATGCAACGACAGCTAAAGCTGCCCCAAATGCAACCCCTCCTGCTTTACAGTATCCGACTACATAGACCCAGGCAGTTTATCCTCAGAGTCAAGGGACAGCTCTGACACCTCCTCTATGACACAGCCACATCACAGCGGGTTTATACGTGAGAGGTATATAGGAATGCCTACAGGTCCCCATCAGCTGATGGAGAAGTCACCATCCATCCTGAAAGGCAACTGGGGAACAGGGGCCACTGTTTCCCTTGGCCCCCATCAGCAAGAGAGTGGTGTGGTCACCAAAGGGCACAATCAAAGAGACAACCTCCACTATCCTTCGTTAGTATTCCAGGTGGAAACTCGCACTGTTTATACCACACACTAATTACTTCATTTACTCAGGGAATGAGTGTGTAATTAATAGGGATGGAAAAGGCTTGAGAGGAAAGCAACAGCGAGAGCTGGCAAATGGCAAGATGAAGAGCAAGCAACAGGTACTGACCCCAACTTTTTTACATCCCCACCCTGAAATAGAGAACCCAGCAAGAAGAGCACGTCACACCAGGCTAACGGCAAGAGATGACACATAGAATCATAGAATGGGTTGGGTTGGAAAGGATCTGAAGATCATCCAGTTCCAACCCCCCTGCCATGGGCAGGGACACCTCACACCAGACCATGTCACCCCAGACCCTGTTCAACCTGGCCTTGAACACTGCCAGGGATGGGGCATTCACTACTTCTTTGGGCACCCTGTGCCAGGGCCTCACCACCCTCATAGGAAAGATTTTTCCTCCTCATATCTAACCTGAACTTCCCCTGTTTCAGTTTGAACCCATCACCCCTTGTCCTGTGGCTAAAGCCCTGGATGAAGGTCCCCTCTCCAGCATCCTTGTAGCCCCCTTCAGACCCTGGAAGCTGCTCTGAGGTCTCCAGCAGCTTCTCTTCTCCACCCTCAACAGCCTCAATGTTCTCAGCCTGTCTCCATACAGGAGCTGCTCCAGCCCCTGCTCATCCCTGTGGCCTTCTCTAGACTTGCTCCAACAGCTTCATGTCACCTCCAAGCAGGCAGAAAGGCAAAGGACATCGGTCCCTTGCAAACCTCTATAAGGACACATTTGACACCTAATTGATGGTCAAAGGGGACTAATGGCAACCTGCAAGCTACTTTCCTTCTGTGCCCCTACAGATCCAGTTGGAAAGGTCTCCACCTACTTGAAGGCCATGCAACCACTCAGCAGCCCTCAGGATCCAACTTGCCTTTCAGATGGGCAAGCCAGCTTGGTAATCTGATGGCCACACTCCTTCTGGACTGATGCTAAACCCCATCTGACTGCGTTTGCTCTTGCAACCAAGAATGGGTGGAAAAGGAAAGATTAGGAGAAAGTGGCCTAAAGGTACGCTGGAGGGGGGGAGAAAAACCCCCATCAGGCAGCCAAATGCTGCTGGAATACTGTAACTCCCTTTATTGACAGCCCTTTTTACATATCTAACACTGCATCAGTCACCTCACCCACGAGCGCTTCTGCTGCAGCAGATGTGGCTGCTTTTAAGATGTGCAGACGGAGGGGAAAGTAGGTCAGCATCACTCGAATCCAGCCCCAGCTGCATCGCTCGGGATCGCAGGGCTGCCTTAGTATTCCTGCCTTACGCATCCAGAACATGAAGCCTGATGCTGCTCCTTATGGAGTGAGTCGGAGGCTGATGCTGCTCACGAGAAAGCCAGGTTTCCAGTGGAGATAAACTGTGGTTTAGTGCTGCAAGCAAGAGGAATAATGTGCTAAAGTCCCCGTTAATACCAGGCCGGGTGAACACTGCCTTTGGTGTTAAAGTCCTTGACCCACCCAAGTCAACTAATGGGTCTGATTTACTCCTATGGCAGCCACAGCTGCTTTCAAGACAGCAATAAACAAGCAAAAACCACCCAGGAGCCTGGAATTTTAGATTAGCTCTTTCCTTATGTTTAAGGATGTGCTGGGATCGTGGAATGAGGGCTCGTCTTTACACCCCTGTGTAGGAAACCCTGCAGAGTGCAACCATGCTGTTTATTACAGCTCTTCCAGCAGCAACTGGAACTCCAGTTCAGGCTCTGTCCAGGTCAAAAATGATGCTTCGCTGCAGATTCCCTAATTCCCAGGGCACTGCTGCTGCTTTCTCCCACTTTTCCCCATGTACGCTGCATCCAAGCGCCTTCTCCCTTTCCTCCCTTTGTCCCAAGACTCCCATGCCTGCAGCAAAAAACCCCATCATCTGCACTTTCAGGCAGAAAAAGGTTAAAGAGCACCTGAAAACGACAGACTCAAGAGATCTAATTTATAACCATGTTTATCAGACCGGAAGATGCAGCCAGCTGGAAAAAAGAAGGAAAAGGAAAACCACTTGGCAAAGCAGGTTCAGAAAGTCTGCAAGTTGCCCTCAACTTCTTTACTGCAAGGTTAAGTGAGAAAGGTCTGATGCTGCAGAGCAAGCAGAAGCAACGTAGAGGGATTAAGATCCCCACAGCACCTCCCCGAGCACGTGGAAATCCCCAAGGAATGACCTCAGGTTTGTTAATGAAAGATAACTCCTTTAGCTCCTTGCTATTAAGTCTCCAAAGAGAAGGATGCTCATGCCCTCAGCCAGCCCACTCAGGGCAGGCTCCAGCCCCAAACTCTTTGATACCTCTTTTGCTCCTATTTCATCTTGCACTAAACGTAGAAAGAAGGAGGTGTCAGCGCTGCTGTAGGAGGGCACTTACAGCCAGACCCCTCTGTATCCTGCTGCCAGCTCGACTTTCTCCAGCACATCAGTTTTCCATGACATTCACAATCCAATCAACTCCCTCGTGCCTTACGTAGGCTGTGAGGAGTCGCAACACCAGGAAGCATGGCATAGGCATAAAACATAGGTGTATGAGTACCACTATACACCACTCTGAGCCCAAATGAGCCCAGATTCCTGCACGCTGCAGGCATAAGCTGGAATTGCATGCATGCAATGAGATCTCATGCTGGGTGCAAGGTGGATATCACGTTGAGCATGCTAAAGAGGCAACTTAAAAGCTCCTTTGGAAGCAAGTGAGTCCAAAACCTTGCCCTCATCAACAATGGATGCATAAGCAGAAGAACACTGAGAAAGCGTCGTGGACTTGATGATCTTAAAGGTCTTTTCCAACCTATTTGGTTCTATAATTCTATGGAAATCAACTCCTAAATGTGGCCAGAGCAGCACATCTTCTAGCATGCAAAGGCAGAAGCTCAAGGCATCAGAGGAGAAGGGAATGGAAAGGAAGGGAGGGGAAGGGGGGAAGGGAAAGGAAGGGAAAAGAAGGGAAGATACATTTCACCTGAAAACAGGAGTTTTAGAGGATGGAATCCAGCTTCAGACCCCCGTTCGATTCTTCCCCTCTCCTTTGTGTGCAACAGCCTGGGCTGAGTTCTCATTTTGGAGGTGTTAACCTGAATAATAATGCCTGTTGGGGTTGTGTTTAAGCTTTCCTGTTTCCAAGTCAAGCCAACGCACTGATGAGGATTTGATTTGCCCTCGCAAAGAGCCTGGCTCGGGGCTTTCTCTTCATGCTGTGAAGCCACCGTGTTCATCCAGGACAAAACTCCATCATCACAATAAATACAAAAGAAGAACTTGAGCCAAACTCGCACTTCTGGGCAAAGTGCTCCATGTTGTGAAGTCAGCACCGAGCTGCAAATATCACTGCCTGGCATGGAGCTGTTGCCATCTGCCACTTTGCTTCAGGAGGACCCTTTCCTGAATGGAGAAGAAGAGGCATGGCAGGAATTTGCCTAATCACCCATGAGCGAGGGGGCTGTGCCAGCGTGGCAGGAGGCGCGCTCCAGACTGACAGCCAGCTCCAAGAGGCGTTTAATAGCCTGGCTTTGTTTGCTGTGGTGGGACAGGCTTGGCACAGGCTGGAAGGGAAAGCGGCTGCTGGGTGTCAGAGCATCTCCCAGTTCGCCCCAGGAGGAATGAGCATCCTGCAGGTGAGCACCGAGGTCAAAGTGGGAGCGGTGGGGTTTAAGTGCAAGTGTAAGGATGTTCTCCTCTTGTCTTTTAAGAGGGCAGTAATTAAGCAAAGCTGCTATTTCGCATCATCGCCAAGTGTGCTTCGCCACAGCGAGGACCGTGACGAACACCAACACAGGGAGCAAACAGATGGCTGCATCCCAAAGAATAGCAGCCCAAGATGCTGAGCAGCAGAGCAGAGCAGCAACAGTGAGGATCATCACACGGAGGGGTTTGCACTTTGCTACAGCCTTGGGGCTCACAAACCTCTGCTCTTCATCCTCTGCTGAAGTTTAGAGAGTCAAAGCCATGTCAAGGTTGGAAGGGACGCCTGGGCGTCATCTGCTCAAGCAGGGGCACCCGGAGGCAGTTGCCCAGGGCCGTGTCCAGACAGCTTTTGAGTATCTGCCGGGATGGAGACTCATAGAATCACAGAATGGTTTGGGTTGGAAAGGACCTTGACATCATCCAGTTCCAACCCCCTGCCTTGGGCAGGGACACCTCACACTAGACCATGTTACTGAAGGCTCTGCTCAACCTGGCCTTGAACACTGCCGGGAGAAGTCACCACTTCCTTGGGCAACCTGTGCCAGTGTCCCACCACCCTCACAGAGAGGAGCTTCTTCCTTGGATCCAACCTGAACTTCCCCCGTTTCAGTTTGAACCCATCACCCCTTGTCCTGCCTCTACAGTCCCTGATGAAGGTCCCATCTCCAGCATCCTTGTAGCCCCCTTCAGACCCTGGAAGCTGCTCTGAGGTCTCCAGCAGCTTCTCTACTCCAGGCTGAACAGCCCCAGTGTTCTCAGCCTGGCTCCATATGGGAGATGCTCCAGCCCCTGCTCATCCTCGTGGCCTCCTCTGGACTTGCTCCAACGGCTCCATGTCCTCCTTATGTTGAGGATCATGCTGCTGCCGCCCTGCAATCTACCCCTAGAGTTACAAGCACTGCTCGTTTTTAATGTTCTTCCTTTTCTCCTTCCTTCTGGTCACCTCATCTCCATGTGTGCAGCAGCTGAGCCCACTGGCCGGCCACAACCCACCCCATGTAGCTTTCCTCCCTGGCTCTGCTTGCAAGTCCCTCCTCCAAGAAGAGAGAAAAATCCTTTCATTGCCAAGGAAAATTGTCCCTGAAGCTTGTTGCAGTCTGGCAGGGAGCAGATGAATCATGCAACGGGCCTCTGAGCAATAACAGCAGGAGCCAGCTAGTGTTTCAGAAGAGGTAGCTCCAGGGCCATGGCCACTGCACAGTGAGTGCGTCTCACACAGGTCTGGTGCTGAGTCCTTCTCTTTACAAAAAAGGATATTTTTTTACATAAAATAACTCTCCCAAGCAAACATCTTGTTACTAAAGGATCTGAGGGGGGACGATCCAGAAAGCTTCTCTGCGCCAGAGGAATGTTTTAGGGAAAACTCTATAGCTCCAGAAGATGCTACGTTATAAAAGCACCATCTGTTTCTTTACATTTTCCTTCCATCTGGGTATTTTCTAGAGAGATTTCATAGCTTTCTGCACTTTTAGATACCTCCTTCCAAAAAAATAAGCATACTAAATGGGCAGGAAATCCACTGAGAGCTCCTTGGGGAGACTAGGAAGGGATAAAAGAACTTGAAGGATATCCTTGAGATGTCACAATTAACAAAGACCTACACCCCAGCAGTGCTGGGTTCGATCTGCAAATGGCAGGTGACTCTCCAAGGAAATACAGTTTGTTCCTTCTGTTTAATAAACTGCCTCCCTCCAGCTGGGAGAAAGCACAAGAGGCTCTTGAGGGTTTAAAGGAGCATTTGAGAACTGATGGAGAGGGCAGAGAGGGGCTCTCATCTCATGGCACAGCGAGAGCACCACGACTGTGACATTCTTCCCACCATCAGACCACAAGATTCAATAACAACCAAGACAAAAAGACAGCAAGTCTCCTTTGTGCTGGTGTTGTGCTGTGCCAGCACATCTCCAGAGAAGCTGATAGACTTACAACACGGTTTTACTCACTGTTTTTCTCTCTTCCTGGAGCTGCAGGAGAAGAAACCCCATAATCACTGCATGTCATCTGAATCCTGTTCGCACGTGCCCCAGGGCAAGCACCACAATGTCATGAAACCACCTTATTGCTCTTCCCCATGTGCCAAATCAAAACCTCACATAAATACTTAAGAGTTGACACACACCACCCCCCAAGCTCACACAAGTATTTCCTTAAGAGAACTCAGCTACAAACGTGGTATCAGTAAAAACTGGTGCTCGAACAAATCCGCAGAGCAGAAGCAGCCAGACACTCGGTCTCCTCAATTCTCTCATCCTCACAAACATTTATTGACGGACACATGCAGAGTATAAAACCTGAAATCTCTGTTCCAACAGTGCAACTATAACGTGCCTCCCCTTGTCCAACCATAAACAGCTCTAGGCTCGCTGCCCCAACAAAAGCAAACAACCCCCTGTTGCTCCAAGCCTTTAATTTCTGGTCTCCACACTGGCATATTGATTGATATTCCAGCCACTTCGTTCCTCTTTCATGCTCAGTCATTCAGAGGAAGTTGTGACTAGAGCCAGAACTAGCTGAAAACGGTTGAAAATACGGGGCAGTAGTTGAAAATAGGGGTCAAGAGCTGATAATAAGGGTCAACAGATGAAAATAGGGGTCAGCCACAGAAAATGCCACAGGATATTACACAAGGAAGGAGTTGTATTCAGGCAACTTGAGGCTGGATCCGGAGAGACAGCAGCAGTAGAATCAGACCTCGGTGACTGGCAGCTGTCAGGCTGGTTTTCCTCCAGGACAATATTACAGGGAGAGAAAAATAAAGAAGAGACAAGCACATCTTCCAAGTGCTGAGCCCTGACTTCCAGCGGGGTCTAAAGAGCTAGAAAAGCCACACTCTCCCCTTTATAACCTAAGGTGACAACTGAAGCTGCAGAAGGTGGTGAGTGGGAGAGTTTCTCTTGCTTGGATGGGCTGCAGCAGAGCTCTGCCACTTGAAGAGCAGGTGTGGAGCCTCCCTTACCCTGCCCCAGCAGATCAATAACACCCCAGGCTCCTGGCACATCTAAAGGATGCCCCAGTTATCCTGCTCCCCACTCACTTCAGTTGGTGAGGACCAAACACCAAGGAAGACCAAGAAGTGATGTGACCACGTGGCCCTTACAGGAATAATGAGGTCTCTGGCTTTGGCAGCGAACATCTGTATTTGCTGCTCAGCAGAAGATGCTTCTGCAGCTGTGCTAAGCCTGAAGTTAGACAAGAACATGCCAGCTCTGGTGATGCTTCCTTTACTCCCCCATAACATCTGGTCCTGAGAAGATCAGTGCTTTTAGGGCTGAAACACCACACCCTGCAAAAGGCAGGGCTCACCCCAGTTTTCTTGGGATAAGCCTGGTGACCCTTTTTTAAGTAGACATAGTGCTTTATCGGAACCCCAGGGCTATATTTTAGGTTCTCTTCTCCTCTACAACACACCTCTGCACAAGCAAAGCCAAGATCAAGGTAGAGCATCCCACTTTTAGCAGATGCAGAAAGTGGTCAAAGAGGCAGAATAATGCACCTAGCTTACACAAAGCCTTTTGCACTCAGACGCAAAGAATGTCACCTGCACCATTTATCAACACAGACAACCTGGAGATGACTTGATTACAGTGCATCATACCTTAAAGAGGAGAAAATACCCGGTATTAAAGGATCTTTAAAACCAGAGGAAGGAGCTGTATTGCAAATCAATGGCTAGAAGCTGCAGTCAGTGATTCAAATTAGTACCAAAGCTCATGCTCTTAATGATAAGTAGAATTGAGCTTTGAGGAAAACTACCGTGGGAGGCAGAGGATTTGCCACTTGTGCTTTGGTACCAAGACTAGATATTTCTGGAAGAGATGCTCTACTCCCATTTATTTCTTCCAAGGCAACTAGCTGTCATTTAACAATCAAGGGAAGAGGAACAGTGACCCAGCAGCCTCTCCCTGTCACGCTGAGGGTACTGGATCTAGTCAAAATCCAAGTGGGCTTAGACAAAACGTCAATCCCTGCTTTTAAAGAGCGTGTCCTATGTGGAGCTAGTCAATAAAAATAGATGCATGAGGTACCATTCAAATGCAAAGAGATACCATGTCAAATGAAGCAAAGCCCTTGCCCAGAGGCGTAGTTCAGGTGGGAACTGGAACATTTCGCTTGTGAGGTTTGTGCTAAGTAAGCTCGGAGGGAGAACTCTTAGATTTTTGCAGTTGTTAGTATACATCGTTTGGCAGATACATCATTTGGTTTAATTATCCTTGGGAAAAGTTAAATCAGCCTATAATAAGTAAGACCATATGGTCTTCCCTTGTCCTGTAAATCCATGTCGTTAAATCCCAGTGAAGTTATCAGCAGACAAACACCTTTTAACACAAACCTGGACATGGACATGCATTCACATTCACTTTCCAACTCAAGGCCAAGCAGCCAATTCCTATTTATACCATGGATACTTTACACATGCTTAAATAGAGCACAGCACACAGGAAAAAACATGTGCAAACTCCTCTGTAACTAATGGCTCAGGCTTGAAGTGTATTCTTAAGATGTATTCTATATCATACTGTGGTGCCTGTTGCCTTTAACAGTCTCTATATTAAGCTACTTAAGCAATAAGCCACCGTAACTTTACATGGGAAGAGCTTCTGAATAAGAAATAAATACCTATATCCATGTTTTACCCTTGATTTGGAAATTCATTTCCTGTTTTAAGCCATAACAACCATAAAACAATTGATTGAAGGGGATGGAAATATGGATTTTCAGCTCCGTATCTGCTGTTTGCAAATGTCCTGGCTCTAATTCAGCCATGAATTCCCAGTTCTGCCTGGAAATAAAACCCAAGCAAAACATTTATTTAGTATAGAATGTAATTTCACTTATCAGTCTGTAAAATTGCATATTTCCCAGGTAGCAGATAGACCAAAAGCTTTTATGCCATAAACAAGCTAAACCTGGCATTTCTGCTCCTTGTTTGCACAGGAATCCAAACTACATTATGATGCTACAGTAGCAAATATTAAACAGATGAAGGCTCAGAAGTCAAATATGTTGATGAAAACCAGCTAAGGGCAAAAAGCCAGCAGGATCCCAACAGCCCAGTGAGCTTCCATCCATTGTTCAAGCCAGCATTTATGTGTGGAAAGCCACTTTATAATAGGTATGACCCTCCAGAGCTGCAGCTCCTTCACAAGTTCTAATTCCAATCAGGTTTCACTTCTTTTCCATTAAAAACATCCTACTGGTTGCAGTGTCTTCTACAGAGATGGCCGCCACCAACGCCACGGAGCAGCCCTGTACCTGCCACATCTACAAACAGTTCCCAAAGGCAAGAAAAACTGGCATCATCTGCCCCGAAATTCTTGCTATTTCCACTTGACATGAATATTCATGGCAAAGCTGATTCTTTGGCTTTGGAATCTCAACTCTGGTAATTCTGCCAAAGACTCCAGTACGTAAGGAGAAATTAATGAGGTTTTCTACTAGATCATTGGATGTTTTTCGCTTGTTAAAAAGGAGCTTTAAGAAGAAAACATATTTGTTAGACCCCTTTTCATGGGGGGAAAAGTCAGTTATTCACAGCTATTGTGTCCATGGTAGCTGTGGCTTTGCAAAGGGTCTCTAACCTTTAAGATAATTTGTAATGCACTGACTGGAGCATGGCAGAGCCACGGAGTCCTCAAAGGGAAGTAAAGCTGAATAATAACATAAAGGAAACACAGTGGAGGGAAGAGTTAGACAGTGAAAATGTCAGGAAGGTGGAAAACCTTCAGAAGAGTGCAATAAGCTGCCTTGCAAAACACAATCTTCTGCTATCCAAGCAGGGCCTTTTGTTAGGTGTTTTGGAAGGAAGTCCAGACAATAAATCACTATTTCATGAGGAAGAGCCCTCAGCTTTCCAATATTGACAGCACAAGCTCAGAAATGAAATCAAAAGTGTGTTTTGCAGAAGGCAGGAGGGGGAAGAAGAGAAGGAAGAGAGATAAATAGTTCAAAGGCCCTTCCACTTGCAAATTCAGCAACAGCCCAAATTGCTTAAAGAACATCCTCCAAATTCCTCCTCAACTTCACTCATAGACCTTCTTTGGTTTGATTTCAGTTGGGAGGAACAGGATGACAGCAGAGGACCATGAAGTCATTCAGTACTGAGCACTATGAGAGTGACCATCAGCCTCACATGGACAAACATATGCCTTTAAGCCCCATTATGAAGTTTAAGTGAATTGTAGCTGTTGAAAGGACATGTCCTTCCTTGAGCCTTGATGTAGAAGCAAGTTTTGAGTCTTTGGGTTTGTTGAGTGTTTGGGTTTGTTGGGTATTCATTTTCAAAAGCAAGTTTGGTCTTAAATGCAGGACCTTGGCCAGACTGGATGGCCATTCCTCTCCACCAGGTATCCCACAGCAAGGGGTTCAATCCCTCTGGATGATGAGCTAATCAGTATAATCAAGCTGGCTATATCTGGAAAACACAATATGGAAAGCCCTTCCTAACAGCACTTTTAATCCTGGTTGTAAATCTAACTTTACTTAAACCCTAGGCTGGGTACACTAGCTCGTTCCCAGAAATAAAGCAAGATAGCGGCACAAGTTGTGCTTGGTTGGTGTAACTATCTAATTAATCGAAGTAAAAAGCAGTTGCTGTGTTATTCCTGTGAAGGTGCCTCTTTGAAATGTCCCTTTTTTTTTAATAAGAAATGAGGTTTTTTGGGGTTATTTTCAGTTTGTGCTGAACTTAAATTGCTTTTCAGTGAATGCGATGCAAACAAAAGGGGCTTTGCCCTGCAGCAGCACACTGGGAGGATGAGCTAAGTGGGCATCTCGTGTGCATGTGAGGAGGCAAATTAGCATCCAGAAAGCCACTCTTCTCGACCCCTCCCTTCTGGAGTTCAGTTCAGGACAGGGCATTTTCACAGAGCAGAGGATGCTTCTTCATACCCAAGCAAAAAACAAACCCCACCAAAACCCTGTGATCTACTGAAACGAAGAGATTCTCTGTGAAAGCGTGTGGGTGTAGTGGGAAGGAGGTTTGGGATGCTCAGTGCTGCTTGAACAGGAAGCCCAGTTTTGACAGAAACAGCACAAAACAACAGCAACACCACCACTTTTTTCCTGGTTATTGACAGGAGTTTTACATAGGTTTGGCCACTTCATTTCTTTGGGCTCTGCTGTCAAGCAGGATTAAGATCCAGGCTGTCAGTACAAGCCTTTTCCCAAGCTAGATTAGACCATCTCATCTTTGTAAGACACAGAGGGAAAAAAGCCCAACCCAGCAGAGGAAAATAGAGATTCTGCTCACACACAGTCGTGCCAGTGTCTCAAACTGCTCAGAAGCCAACGCTGCATGTTTTGAGCAAGCAACTCGCAGGAGACGGGATATGCACTTGCTATGCCTGCCCTAGTTTGCGTTCCCTTTACATTCTGTGGCTGTGAACAACACAAAGTCTTTTCGTGTTCTCCATAAACCAGCTAGCAGAGTCCCTTACTCCATCCTCTTGAGCCAGAGCATCTCTCCCTCTTGGCAAGAGCATCATTAAAGCTTGTATCAGCAGAGAAAAACTAAGTGCAAGGGGTTATTCCCCATGCTTTCCTAGCACAAATTTCCTTCCTCCTCCTCCCTGTAGTTATCTTGGACGAGTTATCAAGCAGTATGATGGAAACACAGAGTAAAACCCTTCCAAGGAGCCAGCTTTTTGGAAGTAGATGGCAGAATAAGTATTCAGAAAAGGACTGTAAGTGCTGTCAACATAATGTATGTCAAGAAATAGAGCCTGGTCAGGGATCTGGATTGCTCCTGTAAGGCTCTTGTTTTGGTGTTGCTTATTCTTTAAAGGCTTTCTTTCAATTGCTATTGGGAAGCAAATGTTTGGTAGTTTATGGATCTTACCTCCTCTGATTAAAAAAGTGTAGCAGCAGGGTGTTAAAAATAGAATAACCTTCAGCATCAGAGTGAATGCCTCCTGCATACAAATGGAGTCAGAAGAGACAGATTCAGAAATGCTTTGTGTATACTTCATTTATCAGGATCTCTTCCTCCAGCTACGGCCTCTGCAAGTGCCCTAAATTGTCTTGTAGACTCATTTCCTTTAGAGACAAACTCCATGTTTACCCTCTTGGAAATGAAAAACAAACCTCACACACGACTCATTATTTGCTTTAATCATCCTGATTCTCACCATAATTAACCTGGAAGAAAGAGGCATCACTTGGTAAACCTGCAAAATCAGCAAAAGGATTTATTCCCATGCAACATGGGAAAACCCCAGGATTTGAACCATGGACAACTTCAGTGTCATAGATTTGTTGTACTTTTTACTAATATCAGTATTTTAATTATTAATAAAAAATCCATTGTAATTTTATTAATAAAAATACTTTAAACCAAGTATTATTTTAAGTGTGAGATTTGATTGGGGTGCTCATTAGAGCTTTGTATGCAGATCCACCCGTTCCAAGTTCTCCAGCATTCCATTTCTAGCCTGCAACTGCACAGGACACCAAGAGCTCTATAAATACAATCCAGCTTTGCCAAACTCAGTGAGAAAATGAAAAGCCAGGAAAAGAGTGGAGAAGAGATTTCTTCCCAGCCTGCCCTTACTAAGGGATGCTTTCTTCCACTCATTTAATGGATGCCTTTCACAGATTACCTCCAAACCGCACCCCTGCACACCACGCGCTGACTTTCAATGAAGATCCCTGCCATGGAATGAATGCAGACATCTGCAGCTCTGCAGGTTTTACACTTCAAGGACCAACGTTATGAACTCTTCTGGTTATGTGGATTTATATATATCTCTCTCTATATATTTTCTGAACTGCTTGAATGAAAGTACATTTCTTGCCCGTTTTCAGGTTCAAAGGTGAACATCTGATACTGAGCTTGAAGCATTCTCTCTTTTGTGTGCTCAGAAGAAATACATCAGTTCTTCAGTGCTGCAGAAGGAACCACCCCCCTGCCTGGGTTTTCTCCTTCATTAACATCAAAGAAAGGACCTTGTAGCCCGGATATAATCCAGACATCAGATGGACTTAGCAATGAGATGTTCTGCAGTTACTGATACTGCTCTCTAACTCAAGGCAAACAGAAATCCCAAGTGTGTGTGAGAATCCATGTGGATATTCACCCCTCTTTTGACAGCTTCAGTATGAGAGAAGCTCGGGAAAGCCAGCCTGAAGAACACATGTCAACAAGCAAACCTAAAATCCCTGGGCTGCCTCATACTACTCTGATGAGCAGTCCTGTAGTATTTGATGCCAGGAGGACACTTGAGAGCCAAATGCCTTAGCCCAACATCTCAGTCAAAGCAATAAATCTGTGCTTGAGGCCAGTGATGTGCAGAACCCACTCTGCAAGATGTGGAGTACGTGTCAGTCACTGGGTGAGCAGGTCTCCATGAGGATCCACATCCAGACCAACTTCTGCTATCAAACACAGGCTTCCCAGGGCAGTGGTAGAATCACCGTCCCTGAAAGTGTTCACACACCATGTAGGCAAGGCCCTTAGTGACATGGGGTAGTGGTCACCTTGGCAGTGCTGGGGTAACTTGATGATCTTAAAGGTCTTTTCCAACCTGGTTGATTCTATGATTCTATTTTTGGACTTCTATGCCTCAGCTGATCCTGTGATTGCAGCTGGAACTCAAGAGTTTCTTTGTGCACTAGGGGATTCAACTGGATCACCACCATGAGTTGTTCTTGCCTTCAGAAGAATTCACCCTTGAAGACTTGAAGAGGAAGCCTGTTCCAGAACGTAGTTACACACCTCTTCCGCCATGGAGTAAGTCTTTCCCTTCTTCCCATACATATAGGAGTACTGTAGATGTGTAGTCATGCCACAGACTGTTTGGCTGTCTGGATTCCCTTCTACTTGGGTTATTTTGGAGACAATTCCTTTAATTTTGCCTTCACCAGGGTGGGCAGTACATTATTCCTTCACAAGGTACACACTCCCTGCTTTGCATAAGCTGCTATTACCAACGATTATACAAATTACTTAAGCTGCAGCTATTAGACTAAAAATACCAGATGATCCTAGCTATAATGATAAAAGAGCAAGGAAAATATCTCTAGGGCATCAGACAGGCTCATGAAAGGGAAGCTTTACAACTCTATTTTCCATTGCTCCTTCAACTAATGCTCATAATTAAGTAAAAAGGGGAGAAGCCTTTTTGCTCTGCAGTTCTCTCCCTCTCCCCCCACTTAAACTGTTCCATTAATCAAGTTGCTTTCAAAGTCAAACTACAACAAACAGCCTCCTCTAGGAAACACATGACCCATTACTAGGCCTTGAGTTAACTACACCTGCACAGTAATCAACTGAGAAGCAGTGCAGAAAGACTGTCTGAGGTCAAGCTGGATGTAGATTTATGTACGCCCGGTCCTCGTTCATACAAGAACCCTGCGGATGAAAAGCAGAGCAAACCTAAATCTAGATGCAAGAGGAGCAAGAAGTCTGCTTCGGGTTAGTTATGCCCTTCTCCATCATTCCAGCAGCATAAGAAGTAACCAAACCATTGTGTGTTACTCAGGAATATAAAGTCATCTTCACAGCCAGAGAGTTGAGCATCCCTGCACTTACCAGGAACCCAAGAAAGAGGCACAATTTCTTGCAGTAAATTACTCCTCTCCATGTTTCTTAGGACTTCCCTCGGGCTTCCCACTTGCAGCTGATACAACCACAAGCAGCATTTTATGTGCAAGTCAGGGCTCTCAGTCTTTCTGACTGAATCATCTGCCACAGAAATCTAATTTTATCAGGAACATGAAACAGTTCTTCTCATTTCCAGCCTGCAGGTGAGTGGCTGAACTGAACCATCAGTATTTCTAGCAGTGAAAAACTTGACATTCATATTCAAGGGTCTTACCCTTGCCAAGTGAATGTACCCATCATTCTGGCTCCGTCTGTCTCAAGGTGGGCTTGAGGGACTTGAAGGCTGGTGTCTCTGAGCAAGCCCTGCTCAGAACGGAAGGTGGGGGTGGCTTCTCTCTATTTGCTCTCCCCTGAACTCCCAAGACTTCAGGAAGCTGTGTTGGCTGCAGGACTGCATCCTACCCTTCCCTGGCAGCAAGCTCCACTCCCACTCAAGCCTCTCTACTGCTGTTATGCCCATTCCCAAGCAGATGGATGAGGAGATCATCAACGGTAGGACAGATTTCCACAAAGCCCTGCTGGAGCCACTGCCTTTTCTCCTTATCAACAGTTTTTCTTCATCTGGTCGTCATTCTTCTACTGATCATCACAGTTTCTTCTCAGCTGCAGCCCCAGGGAAGCCACTTTCCAAGCCCTTCCCTAGACCAGTCACTTTATGGCTTTGGGACCTGCATGATATGAAAAGGAATGATGTTCCTTCTCCCCTGCTGCTGGTTTTCTTTGATACTTTGGGTGAAAGAGAGAGTGAGGAGTGCTAAGAAGTGCGGATGCACAGCACATGCTCATGGGAAACCCTGAAGCCTTGAACTTTGCTCTTTAACACCACCACCAGCAGCAGTTTTCAGCAGAGTTCAAGTTTACTCCGAAATTCTCTGGGTTTTGTGAGGTTAAGTTCATATTGAGGGGAAATAAAAGACCTCATGAGCTCCGAAGCAAGTGGTCCTGTGTTTCATGGAAGGAAGTTCTGGGGTTTTTCTGTACAGCAAACCAACAGGTTGTATGATGAAATGATATTGCATTACAGAATGCTGGAATTGAAGAAGTTGAACATTGTTTCAACCCCTCCTAAGTATCCACCTCCCTGTCGCTTCCATTTCTGTCGAGTTTTTGAGCTGCTTTAATAATTAAAGTCATTCAGAGCTTTGTTAAGATGTGCTATTTGAAGGAGGTGATTGAGGCAGCGAGAGGAGTAGGCAAGAGACAACGTACAACCAAGTGACAAAGAAGCAAATCAAATAAAGGGGGAGCACCCAGAAAAGGAAGTTGGAGGAATTAAGGAGTTAGTAGAGAAGAAAAAGCAAGTTTAGCTGAACAAATCACTTGCTAGTAAGAAAACAAACTGATCCAACCATACTAAATATAACAACTCCCCCCAGTTGGAAACTCTAGTCCAGCACCTTTTCTGACCATGAGTCAGTTGGTTATCTTTACATTCAGGTTCTCTTCTAGCCCCAGCCACTGATAAGACAGAACCTACAAGCCTTCCGCTCCAGAGCTTTTCTATATCACACCAAATCTTTTTGCTTCAGGATCTGATTTCTTTTCCCTGGGAACACCTCCCATCTCCTGATCATGGGAGATTACAGGCAGAAATACTCAGCTGCCTGCTGGGGTCTGTCTGTCCATCCTCCAGTCCTAAAGCAAGTTCTACCTTATTCAAAAACAATAAAGAGGACTGAATTAACAGTTTCTCCACTAATTCTGGTGTGTTGCCCTTAAGAATGGGAACGGTAGCACAATGCATGCAGCAGTTAATACCTTAACCACTTGATTGGAATTGCTGGCACAAGCCGTGCTTGCAATTACTTTCCCTGGGTGTTACTTAAATACCAAAGCCACAATATGCCACTACCAGGCCCCCAACCTTGCTTTCTGAAAGACAAATTAAAACAGCTTCCATTGAGAGGGAAGATTATCACTTCAAAATCCCATTTAAAGACAATTTCGCCTGCTCGAGGCTTGACGCATGAGCCTGTAAATCCTTTCTGACCGCTCCAGGGCAGCATTAGAGAAAAATTCCAGTGCACAACTGAATTTATTTGGAGCAGCACATCTGATAATCAAGACAAACTCCATGATATGGCAAATCAAACCCATGAAAGCCGGTGCAAACGGAGCTGCCTGTGCAGGAGCCCGTGCTATTTCCTCCACCAGCTTCAAGCAGTGACTCACATCAATGAGGGAATAGGGTGCTTCTGTCTTGACTAATGTTGTTCACAATAGGACACTCCACAGAGGTGACAGAGGCAAGCATCCCAGTGTATAACAAGAGTCCCTGGGTTTTTGGTACACAAACAGCAGAGCCTGATGCTTCACGACTTGACCTTAACCACCTGCATTGTGCTCTCTGGGGAGAAGCGTTAGATGAGTTTCCACTTCTCAGCTATTTCACTGCAGAGGAACAGAACTCCCAAACATCATGTTTGCTGCTTCCCCTGCTCCCTTTGAAATAAAGATCTTGCTGCCAGCCATGATGCACTAACTTCTCCTGGGTCCTCTGAGGCCACCACAGCATGGAGTAATGTCAGGCATCTTCATGGATTACTGCGCTGAACCTCCAACACACATTCAGGTTTGGAGAAGGACTTCATGGGGGTTGCAGCTTTAAATGTTGATGTTAGAGACATAAATGCTGCTACTCAACATACTACTGCCTTTCTTTAGTGCAGCCTGGGGAAAAGAAACCTGCTAGTAGCAGTATGGCTCAGGTATTTTGGAGTGTACTCATAGCCAACAACAGCCTGGATGAACAGGAAGGAACAACAGTTGGCAAAGAACAAAGAACACAGTCCAAACCCGATTCAGTCCTGTTAAAGGTAATGTTGAGCTACAGCAGGTATGATTCTATCCCAATGGATGGGTCTTGCAGAATTCAGGCGAGTAGTTCATCAAGTCAGCAGCACAGGCAAGGGCTTGCAAGGGAATTAAAACCTCAACTTGATGGAAAAAGTGCCAGAAAGCTGCTGCCTGGGCTCAAGCCACGACTTGCTATTGCCTTTCAACAACAAAAGGTCAGAGAACTTAGTACCATTGCATGGAGAAGTGTTATTAATCATATACAGCCTTCACTGCTGTATGCAGGGCGATAAGCAATAATACATGATTAATCTCGGTGCTGCCCATGCAGCAGATGAAAGTGGCTGGGTTGGGCCCTTGTAGAATTTAATAGGAAGAAGTTCAGCCAACTCTGCTATTGAATGATTTCGTGAGTTTAGAAGAGAGGTAACTAGCAAAGTTCCAGCTGTGGAGCAACAAATCCCTGTCAATGGGATTGCAGATGTTTGCTTTCATGCTGAAACAGGGACCACAGGAAGATGAAGAGAAAGGTACAGGGCATTTAGCCTTAGTTCCCGTGAACAATATCTCCTGGGGTGGCAGTGCGTCTTCGCATGGGGAGCTAGAACAAGGCCAGAAGACAAGCGGAGAAGAGTATTTCACTAACAGACTTAGCCAGGTCTTCTCCACCTCCAATATTTGCATTCCTTCTTTGGTTTGTTTGCCTCTCCAATATTACACACGTCAGGTCACAGAGTCATGATGAAAAGCCAAACACTTGGTAGTGCTTGCACATCCTGCTCAAGAAATTCAACTGAGTGACGTGATTAATGTAGTTGAGTTCGGTAGTGCTAACAAAGCAAGTCAGGTACTTTCTGCTCCTCCTTTGCCGTTATCTTGATGCTGTTTACGTGGTGAAAGTCTTTGTAATCAAGTGACAGAGGAAAACAAACCAGACCTGACAAATGAGCTTTGATACAGAGACATCATAGACTGAACGCTCAACTATTGCTGTAACAGGCACTCATCTACCTCAGATGTTACTCAGATGAGCCTGAGACCTAATTTGACTTCTGGAACAAAACCAGTGCCTAATCTTTCCCCCACAGGTCTCTTCTCCTTGTCCCAGCAATACACAAAGAGCCACAGTGAAGAGGAAAGATACAAGACCTAGTAAAGTGAAAGATCTGCATCACTGCTGGCTCACAGTTCATGTGCTTCCAGGTGAAAGACAAAAATGAGCATCTGAATGAGACAACTTGAGGATGGAAGCAGTGGGTCTTCTCAGGAGACTCCACTGTCACTAGCAGCTTTACATAAATCCCTGGCAAACCAACCCAAGACTCATCTAACCCACATTAGATTGTTTTCAACGCCTTTGGTCCATCCTAGGCCCTATTTACCTACATTGCTATCAGCAACAGCTTCTCTAAAAGAGGTACAGAGAAAGAGGATCACACGTGCATTCGCCAGTTTGGTCTTCATATGACATTGCTTTCCCTTCTGATGAACTGCAGTTCCCTGTGGAGAAACACAGCAGAGAGAAAATACAACTCCAAGGTTGGATATAGAAGCAACCCTCCATCAGCATCCAGGCATCCCCAGGAAGCAGCAAAGGCGGTGCAATGAAAGAGTGGTGGCAAAGTGAGATCAATGGGCTTCATGTACCTGCCTTCTTGAGTCGTTCAGAGGTTGACATGGTAACCAGCTGCAGTGTGGGACACGTGTGGCACTTCACAAAGGTACAGCCCCTATTGAGGCAAAGATGCACCGTAGTCTGCAATGCAGCCCTTGTGCTCCGAGCAGAAGCTGTGTGCAGCAGGATGGCATTCACTTGTAACGTCTTGAAAGTTGAACAATAAGATGAATTATGGCATTTATCTCTCAAGAACCTTATCCTGCGAAAAATTAACCAATGTGATAGAAACGACCATGTTCAAACCAAAAGAGTGGGAAGCCTGTAACCAACCTCAGTATGAGAGAAACTAAGAAGAAAAATAGACAAAGAATAACAGTTAAAGAGCATCCTAATAGCATGAAACAGGTTGGAGAGAGGGCTAGCAGCAAAGCAAGGACTACAGAGAAGGTTAGAACAACATGAGCAGTGGTGTGACTACCTTAGTGATCTCACAGGGACCAGTTCTCAGGTGCAAGAGCTGCCTCCCAAGAAGTGTTTGTGTCTACCCCTGACCTGGAGCAGACATCTCTTGTTAGCTCTTTCATTTGCTGAGGAGGCCTCTGACACTGATGCTAACAAGCAGAGGAATCTTTGGAAGAAAACTCCCCAGAGCAACCTGAGGAGTGAGCACCATTTCAGGAAGGTGTCGCTTCAGCAGCTCAAAGCAGTCATTGGGTTGGGTCTGGAGACCACATCAAAAAGCAGGTCCAACAGGGAAGTCTTATTAAAGAGGAAAAGAACAGGCCCAAGAGATGGTGAATGAGGGAAGGTGTTCTCTGCTAACATTTCTTTCTCAATGTGGATGATAATGACCTCAGCCCTGGCACCAAATCTTCATTAACTCATTGCAAAATAATCCAAGATCCTCCATAGAAAGTACAATATCATCTTTCCTGATTGCTTCAATGGTCGCTTGGTTATTTCTTCCAATATACAGAGAACCTTTCCCAAGGTCTTCTTAGAAACCAGCAATGAAGAAGAATCACTGGCTACAGACAAGGCTTTTCTAGACCAACAGAGCAATTGAATTATTGGACTGAGCTGAAAACAGCCAACATTTCTAAAAGCAAAGACATGCTCATACTCAAATGAGAAGCTCAGCATGGAAGTGACATCCTGAACTAGCCTCGCATCAACCCCTGCTCCTCCAGGGTCAGCAGAGAAGTCCCTTCATCTGAAAGCAGAGGGGCTTTATTGAGGCCAGGAGATGTGGATGTGATCAGAGGCACTCAAGAGGACCAAAAGTATTTCTTGACATCCTTATATTCATAAAGAGCCACCAAAGGAAAAACGTAGACGCATAGAATGGTTTGGGTTGGAAAGGACCTTAAGATCATCTAGTTCCAACCCCCAACATGAAGAGGGAATGCTTGGCAACCAACTCATCCGACATCATTCCGTTTTGGTAACACAGCATAAGGATCCCGGGACTCAAGTTAAGAAAAGATGAACCAGAAACAAAGGAGACTAAGATAAGGGGCAGATGACAAGATTAGGACGTGGGCTGTGCTTTAGAGAAATCCTCAGGCTCTTCCTCTGGCAAGCAAGCCTGTAACATTTAAAAGCTGGCGGAGCCTAAGCAGAGAAGGGTGCTCTGATGTGGGATGATTCATAGCATGCAGGAACAAAGATATGATATCCAGCCATCTCTAGAAGGAGGTGTCACAATGCATTTCCAAAAAGCCACTCAGTCTGTTATTAGCTCAAGGAGACAGCCCTGAAGGCATGGCAACAGGTATTGAAAGACAGTGTTTCACTGAAAAGACTAGATTTTCTTTCCCCAAGCTTCAGAAAGTTACCAGACAATTGGTTATCACAGTGATGGTTCGTGCTTGATGGGGAGTGGGCACCAAGGGGATGAGTTAAACCTGTTATCCAGACCTGGCTGTTCAATAGAGAGAGGCATCAGAAGAAGCAATGAGGTGCTAGTGGTCCTTCATCAACTCAGCTGTGAAAGCACATATCCCCTTCGGCAGCAGGGGAAGGTGTATTGCTCTAAGAGCGGCCACCTAAATCCCTCTTGCTTTATTTTACAGATGCAGAACAGAGTTCAAACCATGTTCAGCCTAGAGGATTAAAGGTGCTCCCACTGCTGGGCTTCAGTTGTGCCTCTGAGGGTTAGATGCAACCAGGCATTGAAATGAGACATCTGAAAAGTGGAAGCTGCTTACACCCACTCAAAACCTTAAACAGGGGAAAAAACCAACCCCAAACAAGCAAACCCAAAGGGAAAACCCCCTATTTTGGGGTTTTTACTGCAGATATTCTGCACTGCAGAATTGCTCTTTTCTACTGAGAACGCTGATGTGCTTTTACCTTCCCAGGTCTCTTCGGAGTGTTAACAGCGCCAGTACCTTGCATGGTTGTTCCTCCATCAAAGGATTGTTTCTTAAACCAAAGGGCCTCATTTGCAGTTTTCCACAGGCAAGAACCAAGCTGACAAGTATTTAAAGTTTAGATTGGATACCTTTCCTGCCCTAATGCCAGTGGGATGGTTTGGCCTGAAAATCCTGCACTGCCTTTTCCTCCTGTGCAGCCAAAAAAGCCACCTTCTCCACAGACAATGAGTCCCAAAGCCATTAACATAGAGGAGTTGCAATTGCAATTCTGCAGTCTCTGCTCTCCTCCAGAAAGCCAGACACCAATAACAGCTTCTAATTTTGAAGTTATCAGTGATGCAAATAAATTCAGATTGCAGCTCTAAGAAATACGGTTCTTCCCAATTTCAAATGCCTCCAGCCTACAGACATTAACAGACACGGGTTTGCTTGATCTTCTAGGACAACACACAACTGGAGGGGGGAAATAGCTGGCAGTGTTCCCACCAGCCAGCATCTGGAAAGGCGAATCCTGCCTTACACTGGCTCTGAAACAGGTCAGCTGGTGATGGGCGACGCAAGGGGCTAAAGCCTGACTCCAAAAGCAACCTGAGCACCTCAAAGGTACTGTTTGCTACTTTCAGCTCCGAAGTTAATCCTCTGCCATGAGAAGCTGGTTCAGATTCCACAGAAGAGGCTGGATTTATATATTGCAAAAGAAGTCAGCAGCAGCAGCTAGGAAGGATTGCTCCTCAGCCTGTAGCACAGAATCATGGAATGGGCAGGGACACCTCACAATAGACTGTTGTCACCCAAGGCTCTGTCCAACCTGGCCAGGGATGGAGCACTTACCACTTCTCTGGGCACTCTGTTCCAGGGCCTCACCACCCTCACAGGGAAGAACTTCTCCTTTATATCCAACCTGAACTGCCCCTGTTTCAGTTTAAACCCATCACCTCTTGTCCTTTCGCTACAGTCCTTGTTGAAGAGTCCCTCTCCAGCATCCTTGCAGCCCCCTTCAGATACTGGAAGGCTCCTCTGAGGTCTAAAGAAAGTAGTAAGGAGTAAAGTAAATAGTAAGCAAAGGTTCCTAAAAAGAACTAAATAATATAAAGAAAGATAAATAACCAGGAGCTCTAAGCTGTACTCGGGCAGCAATGTGTCTGTGCAATCCCTGCGTTGTAGTTTTACATCCATGCTCATTGTGTCTAGGAGTTGCTTCTGTTTTCTTCCCTTGGCATTCTTCCTACCTGGAGGCTTATCACACAGATGTTTGTGCCGCCTGCTGCCAAAGCCCTGGATCTGACACACAGCTCGCTTTCATCTCCAAATTCATGCCGCCCTGCTGCAGCCAAACAGCAATTGCTGCTGAAGTTCCTAGTGAGCAATTGGCAGGCTGGTAAAAGCAGTCACAAGCACTTCATGGTACTAAACAGAACACCTTCCCATATTATTCCAGGAATCAGATTAGTGGATGCCCTTTCTTGCCGTGCAATTCCACATACATCACCTTGGAAATAGTCTCATTTGGATATTAGCTCCTCAAATCGAGAGATCCTGAACAAGGCAGAAACTTGCTGCATACACTAAAGAGGCCAAACCCCAAATTGCTTTGATGAACCACTTTCTCCAAGGCTTTCACAAATACATAGAGGTCTGTAGCGAGGTTGTTTGTAGAATTGCATTTATTACTATTTATTAGATGATTCCTATTTATTACCTATTTATTAGAAGATTTATTACCGAAGTTCCAGCTCTCTTCTAGCACAGATTCCTGATGGATAGAAACCATTAGTCATAGCATCAGCCCAGCGCTGAATATGAAGCTAGATCAAGGTCACACACCTCAGTTTTGGACCTTGAACACTCAGAAGCGCACGCAGATGTGTGTAGACACATTTCAGGTCAGAAAAGTCTATTATTCGGATGACAAAGGGCTCAATTTCTCTCCAAAATACTGTTTCAGTATAAGATCTCTGAGAATTGGGAGCTGCTTCTGCAGGGTGGAGAATAGGATCTGCGCTCATCATGGGTGTTGTGATGCTGGAAGCTCAAAACACCTCCCAGGGGTCGCCTCTGGGAAGCACCAATGTGGGCAGTCACCAACTCATGTTGCTCCTCACTCAACAAAGCAGAGGCCACATGGGCAAAGACTGCGACAGATCAACCCTCAACACCCTGAGACCTTCAGCTTCCAGAATAGATCAGGACGAAAAGTCATAAGGTCCTAATAATTCTGACTGCCTCCCAACCCCTTCCAGTTACATCTTTACTTGCCATCATAATCTGAATTTCCATCTTGGAAACTGGCCACTTCATTGAGACAAGGTGCCTGGAGGTACTGCCTTGGAGAGAAGAGATGACCAAACCCTACCTGCCTTGTACCTTCTGCTGTACCTATCACAGACCCAAAGAGTAGGTCCAAAGGGCTTGAGACTGGAAACCAGTCCCACTCCCTTCTTATCGACTTCTCTTCCCCACCCTCCAGAGAGATGAGTTATTCTTGCTGCTCCTCCACAGGTAGCACACTCATTTTCTCTGGCATTTCTATTTGTCATCCCAGTGGACATCATTTAGTTTTTCAGGCCCTGCAGAGAGCAATCGAGCCAGTGGAAATTGCTCTGGCCTTAATTACACACAGGGTCCTGTATTACAGCCGTCCTCAAGAAAACGTGGGGAGAAATAGCCTCCCACCTGATGCTTGTACCCAGCTTAAACCACGTAGCCCTGGCCTGAAATGCCATGGAATGGTCAAGGGCAGAGTCATGAAAGCCTTCTTGAGACTCCACTTGCAGCACTGGGTGCAGGGCTGGTGTCCTCAACATAAGAAGGACATGGAGCTGTTGGAGCAAGTCCAGAGGAGGCCACGAGGATGAGCAGGGGCTGGAGCAGCTCCTGTATGGAGACAGGCTGAGAACATTGGGGCTGTTCAGCCTGGAGAAGAGAAGCTGCTGGAGACCTCAGAGCAGCTTCCAGTGTCTGAAGGGGGCTACAAGGATGCTGGAGATGGGACCTTCATCAGAGACTGTCGTGATAGGACAAGGAGTGATGGGTTCAAACTGAAACAGGGGAAGTTCAGGTTGGATATAAAGAAGTTCTTCCCTGTGAGGGTGGTGAGGTGCTGGAATAGGTTGCCATAGACGTGGAACTCCATCCCTGGCAGTGTTCAAGGCCAGGTTGGACAGAGCCTTGGGTGACATGGTCTGGGGCGGTGTCCCTGCCCATGGCAGGGGGATGGAACTGGGTGATGTTAAGGTTCTTTCCAATCCAAACCATTCTATGATTCTATGACTCTCGGCCTTGGGAGCATGCAAAATTCCCATTCTAAGATGAAGAATATGCAGAAAGAAGTGGCTGAGGAGCATCTTTAATGGATGTCCAGTAAGTTCACTACTCTGTCATTGATCCTGCTCCATGGAGGCAAAAATAGCATACCTAGGTGGATTAAAAAATCCCTGAGACAGCTGGAGATTAAGCAGGAAAGGTTCTTTGAGTGTCAAAGAGAGATATAGGAAAGGAGAAAGAGAAGACTCCTCACCACCTATTAACACATAGAGCCATGGGCTATTCTCAGAGAAGCCAGAATACAGTCCTGATGCCATAGTTGTTTAAAATAAAATAAAAGATTACAATTAAATTAAATTAAAATTAAGGAATTGCTAAAACAACCCACCAAGTGGCATAAAGCTCACTCTAAACCACTGGATGGAGAGGATCGGTGGAGGGGTCCTGCAAGAAGGAGGAGGTGGATGCACAAACCCCTTTGTGCTCTATATTAGTGTTGTGTATTAGTGGTGGATTTGGCAGCCTGGGGTAATGGTTGGACTTGATGATCTTTGAGGTATTTTCCAAGCCAGTTGATTTGATGGTTTTATGATTCTATATCTCACAATATTCAATCTGGAAACTAGAAATGATTTGCAGCCACAATTGAATCAGTTACAATAAATATTCTCCAGATGGAGGAAGACTCAGACCCAGTTTTCCTCCATGCATGCCTGGGGACTTCTCATCTCAGCCTGGTGCTGCATTCCCCATCCAGTTCCTAATATCACCCATGCACAGATTAGAGCCATTAGCATCTCTACGTGGAAAACGCTGATGTGCAAGCACACAGCTACTTCTCATCACGAAGGGGAAGATGCTGCTCACTGTACATATTATAGCCTGCCCTATCCTGGCCTCCAAAGGAGCATGAATCATGTCTCCAGGTATTTTTTGTACTTGGTATTACCAAGCCGTGACTCACGGGAGAGTAGCAATTCAGCAACAATTCTCCTTCCCCAAACCTTCCACGGGGTAGAAATTGTTCCACTGCCGTTTGGGTTCCTCTAATGAAGTTATTTAGGAGATGAGCCTGCTCTGCGGTAAGCCATTATCCATATCAACACACAAGGTATTGTCTTAAAACAAAGAAAACCCCTCAAAACCCACTCTTTAATCCATCCTATTTAAAAATCCCATGGGGTGAAATAAGGATTTGGAGAGTTTGTCGTTGCTTTGACTAAAGATTCCTCCAGCACAGCAAAGAAAGGATTTTGCAGGGTTTTTTCCTTCCTTTACTTCCATGGATTTCACCACCTACACCTACATTTTACACTCGAGAGAACAGGAGGCAGTTTCTCACTACAAGAGGCCACTAAGCAAAAGCATAGCGACCCTGTGCAGGAGGGCTGGATGAGCATTGTGCCCCTCACACAGACATCCCTCCTCCACCTTTGTGACCTTCAACTTACATAAAACAGGATAATGAGTAGAAAATAAATGCTCCGCCATGCCCAACCTGACCCAATACAAGGTGTGGTCCAAGACCTGAACCAGCCTGGCCCTTTGAAGCCCCTGAGATGCTCTTCAGCTGTGGACCAGAATAGACTCATAGAATCATTTGGGTTGGAAAAGACCCGTAAGATTGAGTCCAGTCATAAACCTGTCACTGCCAAGTCCACCAGTAAGTCTTGGCCCTAGGTGCCATGTCCAAATGTCTTAAATACCTCCAGGGATAGTGACTTGAGCACTTCCCTGGGCAGCCTATTCCAACGCTTGACAACCCTTTTGGTGAAGAATTTTTCCCTAATATCCAATCTAAACTTCCCCTGGCGCTAATTACTTGGGATTCTATGGAAAGAGACCATGCCACTAGCCTCACCAGGCATCACCAGAACCAAAAGAAGGCATTTAACCCTGCTAGACCATGTTGCTCCAAGCCCCTGTGTCCAACCTGGCCTTGAGCACTGCCAGGGGGAGGGCAGCCACAGCTTCTCTGGGCACCCTGTGCCAGCGCCTCAGCACCCTCACAGGGAAGAGCTTCTGCCTTATCTCCAACCTGAACTTCCCCTGTTTCAGCCTGTCTTCGTGCTGAGAGGTGCTCCAGCGCCTGCTCATTCTCGTGGCATATGGACTAGCTCCATGTCCTGAAACTCCTTTGTAAATGTTTAATATCTGCAGCTACCAGTGCCTTGTAATCAACCAGCGATTAATGGACAACCTCGATCCCTCAGTTAACAGGCAATCCCCAGCACAAACCCAGGCTGGGAGAGACTGGATGGAGAGCAACCTTGAGGAGAAGGACTTGGGGG
>NW_009932778.1:0-307 GCF_000696875.1 Nestor notabilis
GGGATATCAACCCCTGACACTAAAATGAGATGACTGTTAGGATAAACACGGCAAGGCAGTTCCCATCCGGAGCCGGGCCCGCCGGGGGGAGCCTGGGGTAAATTCCCTGGTGCTTCACACAGGAGAAACAGCTTTCACAGCAGCTCACGTATCTCCCGTCGGATCTGGGCAGCTGGGACGGTGCTGGTGCTCATCCTGGGAAAACGATGGCATAGGGAATGCCACGGCGCTAACACTGTGCCAGGGAGCGAGATGCCAACCAGTGGCACCAGGAACTGGCTCGGGGGCCGCTGTCCCCGTGGGCTCC
>NW_009932778.1:384-607 GCF_000696875.1 Nestor notabilis
CCTCCTTGTGACACCCAGACCTGCCATGGGGGTTCTTGCAGGAGAGACAGACATCAGGGCTGATGACAGAGGGGCGGGATGGCAGCGCCGGGTCTGGGGCAGGAGAAGCTCCTGGACATGATGTCATGGACACGTCCTGCAGAGCAGCCACTTGTTTAACACCTGACGAATGAACGTGGTTCAGGCCTGGCCTCTCCCTTGTTCACTCTCTGCAGCTTGGGCA
>NW_009932778.1:671-2689 GCF_000696875.1 Nestor notabilis
TAGCATCATTGCATTCACTCAGGCATAGAAGCTGCATCCCCCCGAGCTGCTGCCTGGGCCGCTCTGAGCACCCCAGAAGGCTCTGGCCTGGACCACAGCTCGTTATAATTAAGCCAGTGACCCCAGCACGAGGCTGGAAGTTTAAATGTCTGCGGTTGATGGCCACTTGCCCACACATTCCCCGAGATGGGAATCGCTCTCTGCGGGTCCCTCCAGGATTAGCAGATTTCTTTGCAAAACACCCGTTGCGTTGGAAAACGCCGTTTCTGTGCAGGGAAAAGCAGCGTCTGACCCAGGGACCCCGGGTAAACACCGTCTGTTCCCACCAGAGCTTATGTGTCCTTGGAGAGGGGCTGCTTTGTCTGACCCAGCCGGCGCTCGGGGAGCGATGCCCTGAAGCTCCTGCAGCTCGATGGAGCTCACAGCCATGGCCCTGCCCGGGGTCTCCGGGCGGATGCTCCACATCCCACACCAGGATCCGGGTGCCAGAGGCTGTGCCCAGGTCACACCATGGGCTCACACAGCGATTTGGACTCCACACAGCTTGGGCCCCACTGCTGTGGTTGCACAGAACATGGGAGAGGGGCTCCAGACCCTGCCCAGAGGCTGCTGGGGTGGAAAAGGGGCCAGGACCCTCCGACACCACTGTCCCTGCTGCATGTCCCCGCTCCAGCGCTCTGGTTCTAGCTTTGCTCCAACTTGTGGCTATTAGGAAAGGAGTCTCTGCTGCCCCGCGGGCAGGCACCATCCTGCTGGGATGGAATGGAGGAGGAGGAGGAGGAGGAGGAGGAGGAGAGGGGAAGAAGAAGGGAAGGAAAAAAAATGAATCCCCACAAAAATGTCTTCATAACAGGAAACGTCTCATAAAATACCTGTGGTTTGGCATGTGTGATCCGACTGGTCAAACTATGCACCTGGCAGGCAACCCTGCTATTAATGCTGCGCAGTCTGGTATTTCAGTGGGGCTGAGGCTGGCGGGGGGAGAAGGACGGGCCTGGGGGGCTGAAAACCTCTGTCAGAGCTGGGGTGAGGAGGGAACATGTCCCTCGGGGTCCCATTTGCCTCCATGAGCACTCAGGGGGACACCCCAGCCCTGTTTCAACAAGGGGACCGCAGTGCCCCAGGGATGCGGCGAGCCCCGCTGAGCCTCACCCTGCGCAGAAACCTGCTGTTCCTGCAGCTTTGGGACAGAGTTTTCCCTCCAGCCCCGCGTCCGAGCCAGGGCAGACCCGGAGGTGTCTCCAAACACCGGGGTGAGCACCATTCCCTACGGATGGCTTTGCCCCCATGCGCTCCCTGGGCCCCGGTGTGTCGGCAGCGATCAGCCGGGGCGGAGGAGTTTTGACAGGCGCGGGTGAGGATTAAGCCCTGAGCTGTGACCTGCGGCGGGCTCTCGCCTTGCGGCGCTCCCGGCACACACGCACCGAGGGGCACTAATCGCCTTAGCTGCTCCCTGACCCTGCACATGAGGGATCAAGCGGTGGCACCGACCCTGTTGTCAGCACCAGCGATGGACCTCAGGGTCCTTTGGCTCCAGGCAGAGTGCACCGCGGGTCCCTGCCATGGCCCCTGTGCCAGCCCGACACCATCGCCCGTCTCTCTGTGTATCACGGGTGGCTCCAGCGTGTCGAGGGAGAAACACCCAGCTCAGTTTGGCAGCAAGTTTATGACTGTCAGAGCAAGCAGAGCCCAGCGTCCCATGTCCCGTGTTGTACTCCCAGCCCCAGGCTCCTCCTGCTACCACAGCCCACCCTGCGCCACCTCCTCCTGCGGCTGGCCCTGGCCCGCACATGTCCCGGCTGGCCCATGGCTACCAACAGCAGCTCGGCCCATGGTCACCAACAGCAGCTCGGCCCATGGCCTCTCCTGCAGCCCTCCAGCCCTGCAGTAGCTGCTGATTAGCACAGACCCACCAGCCTTGGTGTTAATTTGGCTGCAACCCCCACCTGGACCAGAGCAATAGGGATGGACACAGCCACCACCTGCAGCAGAGGGACTCTTCATCAGGGACTGTAGCG
>NW_009932779.1:0-217 GCF_000696875.1 Nestor notabilis
CGGCTGCGGGGGTGCCGGCACCGGGAGAGCGGTCGGACAAGGTGCCCGTGGTGCTGCTCTTCCAGATCCTTTTCTGGCCTGTAGCACCTTCTCTGCTCTGTCCACACTCACAAGTGTCTCACAGAACTTTTGCAGTTCCCCTGCAGCAGCGACACCTCACTCCAGGAGGTTCCTGCATTCTCCAGGCTCAGGAATAGCTTCCTGCATTCCAGGCCAG
>NW_009932779.1:240-957 GCF_000696875.1 Nestor notabilis
AGTGTTCGGTCACCCCCAGCAGTGGGCATTCCCCATGTGCCACGCTGAGGCATGTTCCCATAGGGAAAACTCTCAGACAGCCTCCAGGGTCTGCAGCCACTCTCCAAGGGCCATCTACTCCTCCTCCACCTACAGACATGAACTGCTGTCCACTGCTGGGCTCAGTCCTGGTTGTAGGGATTTGTTGAAGCCCTGAACCATCACCTTGCTTCTTGTTGACTTCCCTCCACCCTCTCTCACCTCCCTACACACTGCTCATTGCCACTAGTAACTAACTGAAGAGTTAAAAAGCTCTCAAGGCTTTCCTCAGGGCGTGACCATGTTTCTCCATTCACCACTCATGGATCCTAGAAAGGCCAGTTGAGGAAACCCATTAAGATGTGTGAGGGGAGAACTTCCCTGAGGCACCTTTGTGCTCTTGGAGGCTTAAGTGCTTTTGCAAGGCTCCAGGAGTGCATTTAGTGCCATTCCTTTGGGGTTAATTTCTTGAAACACAAAGCTTCGGGCTGATCTGGACTCTCTGAGTTTATCAACACGAATTTTAATTTCTTTAATGTTACTGCTGTCATTCACTCTTACGTGACAAGGTAGCTCTGACTGCCCCGTGGGTAACCCCTGGCATGAAGCTGTTAGTCCTGTGCTTTTTCTCTCTTTGCTGTTACCGTAGGGTGCCTAAGCCGCTGCAACCCCTTCAGAGCCCCGGCGTCTCAGCCACAC
>NW_009932780.1:0-4308 GCF_000696875.1 Nestor notabilis
CAGTGCTGGGCTCCTTTTGTTGGTAAAGAAGGGGTAAGGCTGGATTTATCCGGATTCACCGGGATCCCGCTGGTCTTGGCACCGTTTAGCGCTTCCGCTGCCCATCGCGCTGCCCGGGCAGGGGAGACCCGCAGCTCTGGCTGCACCCCGGCTCTGAACCCGACTTCGTTATCATTTCACCGCAAGACCAAAGCCTGAATTCAGCACCTGGCTAGCGCTATAACCAGAAAAATAGTTACCTCCTTCATTTAATAAAACACGGAACTACAAGGAACAAAGTCTGCTATTCCGCAAAACGACAGCACAGAAAACAGCCTCCCATCTTTCCCATGTCCTTAAATCCAGCAGGTGACTGGATTAGTGTGACCAGAAGGTTGAAGGAGGTGATCCTGCCCCTCTACTCTGCTCTTGTGAGACCTCACTTGGAGTATTGTGTCCAGTTCTGCTGTCCTCAACATAAAAAGGACATGGAGCTGTTGGAGCAAGTCCAGAGGAGGGTCACAAGGATGGTCAGGGGGCTGGAGCACCTCCCGTATGAAGACAGGCTGAGAAAGTTGGGGTTGTTCAGCCTGGAGAAGAGAAGGCTGCGTGGAGACCTCATAGCAGCCTTCCAGTATCTGAAGGATGCCATAGACGGACTCTTTACTAGGTACTCTAGTGATAGGACAAGGGGTAATGGATTTAAACTTAAACAGGGTAAGTTCAGGTCAGGTGTAAGAAGTTATTTACTGTGAGGGTGGTGAGGCACTGGAATGGGTTGCCCAAAGAAGTGGTAAATGCTCTGTCTCTAGCAGCGTTCAAAGCCAGGTTGAACAGAGCCTTGGGAGACATGGTCTAGAGTGAGGTGGCAGGGGAGTTGGAACTAGATGATCTCAAGATCCCTTCCAACCCAAATTATTAAATGATTCTATGATTCTATAATCTGGTATTTGTATCAGCAGTTCTGGGACTCTTCCAATTTGTTTTTCTACGCCAAGATTTTACCTGTACCAGCCACTGGTTTCCCAGATTTCTCAAGGAGAACTCAGTAAAATCAGATGATGCACTTAGTTCCACCCAGACTTGGCTACTTTTTGAACCAGAACTGACAATGTGATTCGTGATCTTCCACTGCTGAGAAAGGACATGTTTTGCCAGCCAGCTCTCCAGCTTTAGATGCTCCCTGGATGAAAAGGCTTTGGGGATCCAGCTTTGGATCCTGCCTGCTCCCTACCTTTTTGCCTGAGACATCGGTGATCCTTCTGGTATTCTTAAAAGGATCTGGGTCTCACGGGAAACTAGCACCCATGCAGGGTCAGACTAAAGAGCCATCTCACATTTTATGTCTTTGACTGTGCCCAATACTGGATATTTTAAAGGAAGAACGTAAGTTTAGGCAGGCATTTACTGATACTCTCTCACTCCTTAGAGATTTGCAGCTCAGGGAATTCCTGAGGCAGAAGTGATATTTGTGCAAAAAACTGCTATATGCCTCCAAAATAAATCTAAAATGCCAGAAACCACTTTTTCTCCTGCAGCATTCTAGTGATGACCAGTCACACAAACCAGGAGAGGTGCAGCCCATCCCCTTTTCACGACTAAAGCAGTACACAAGGTGAAGATAACTTGAAAATGAAGCTCATGCACCAGATCTAGCTTTAGATGGCTGTTAAGTATATTGACTGCTATCTTTACACTAGTAATTATATGTGTATTTATACCCAAAATGTAGAGACATAAATCACCTCAAACACGAGAGATGATTTTTGCAGCACTCCTCTGAAAGATTCTGGGGTTTTGCTGTGCTTTGCTTTGTTGCTATCGCAGCACTTATATTTTTAGGCAGTAGAGTTGGGTGGTACAGATAGAAAACTTCAAAAGCAGCCACCACAAGAGGTGAATTCAGCCTTTGCTTTCAGATCAGTCAAATTACTCAAAGACATCAGACCTTTCCTGACAGAGATTGATCTTCTCACTTTTGTGGAGGAGAAAATAAGCTAAAATGAGATTTATTTATTTTTTCTTCATAACTGACAATTTCTGGAAAGCCATGCAGTCACAAACCTCAGTAGCCAAGTGATGGATGGGCTTCAGGAATACGTGGCTTTATTAGAAATTCTCTCACTTCGAGTTTATTCGGGGTACCTAGAATGTCTGTGGAGAAACTCTAGGCTGTGCCACGACTGCTATAAAACGCAGGGTTCCACTAGGTGGCACAAACACACCATTTAAAAGCAAGGAGAAGCCGTGGGGCGCTCAGCTCCTGCCCAGAATTTTTAGTTATGCATTTATGCAAAGCAAAGGGGTACAGGTAAAGATAGCACATACAGCTATAGTCCAGTAAGCCACACTTCTCTTCCCAAATAAAACCAAGCTCAGATACCAACGTGCTCCTTTGGACTTGGAGGCTCAATGGAAATCTCCCTGAAGAGCAGTATCTTCTCCTGCAGAACTTCACTTACGGCTCACTAACCACACTGCAACTCGCTGCTGTGTCTGCATTCAGGAAAATACGGCTGCCCCTGCTCAGCAGTATTAAAACCGAGGAGAAGCAGCCACTGACACTCTCTTTTCCCCCACTTTCTTCCATCTACCATCACACTATTCTGGTTAGTTTAAGCAGACAGGCTAATTCCTGCACCTTGAAATGGTGAAGGACAACCCCCAACAAACCTGGGGGAGCAGCTCTGCTCCAATGATGCTGAGTTTGCAGCACACACAGGTGTGGTAGGCAACTATCATGTGATAAGTTCCAAAACTCACCATCTACCCGAGCTCTAGTGTAGATAAATCTAATGTAGAGACAAAACAATGCAATACAATTATTTTTATACTCACAAAAGTGTGTGGGGGTAACATCATAGCCTGCCACAAGATAGATGGGGGGTTTTTTTTGCCTTTGTAGCTAAAACAGTGCTGGTAACACTGCGGTGTTTCAGCTACTGCTAACAGTGCCTGCAGAGGGCCAAGGCTTTCCCTCTCCCTATTTTTACACCAATTTCAGCTCCTGGAATTAATTCTGTTGCAGCTACTTCCTTTGTGTCTGCGGATGAAATGTAACTGCAATATCTGTACACATGTTTTGTGGAGAAACAGCCCCTTTATTATTTTTCTAATGTTATTTCCCCCCATCCCCAAATGCAGATAACAGAAGACAGACAACTAGAGTATTCTCACTTTTCCCACAGTTTAGTGTTTGCCCCACTCCACTTTCAACTCACCCCAGCTGACGACTAAAACAGGTCGTGATGCTTCCCTTGGCTTTTGATCTTCCGGAAGGCGAGGACAGCACACAGGCTTCTTGGAGGGGAGTCCAGGACAGTCATGTTAATAACCCAACTCACTAAGGCTTATTTCGTACATGACACATAGGATCATGTATGAAAGAGATTTAAATCTTCCACAAATTTGTGCTTGTTTTGTACTTCATGGAATGACACACTTGATTTTAAAGCAAAGTTGTATAAGTATTACTTCTCTTTTATTCTAGTTGCTTACAAAAATGTGTACAAAATAATAGTAAAGGAAGGTAAAATTCCAACTTTACTATTGTCTGAATATCACTAATGTTTTAGTTTCATAACGCGGCACAAGCTTTGGTCACTGAAGTGATACCAGTTTTACTATACCACCTGTGCTCAATGATCCACTAATTCTTTATAACTGATATTCATGTCAAATTACCAGTAATTGAAGTGCTATGGTTTTAATTGTAATGTCAAAATATACATTTTTATAAGACAAAATACAGTAATTTCAATAAAATGGAACACATTCTGTTTTTAAAAATTCAGATTCTAATTTTGAAGAGTTTACATACAAAATAAGATATTTTAAAGTCACCACTGGAGAGGTCGTGAGCAGAACATGAGTTCTTTTCTCATTCTTACTGAACTGCTTCATTATGAATAATTAATGTCAATTAGCATCAGTGGAAACTGCTGACTTAATTACAAACAGTATTGATACACAAGTAACATTTAGAGATGACAATCTCCCCATTCCTGTAACTGGCACATGAGAGACCTAAAAGGTAAAAAGTGTGAGGTAGACCCACGTCAAATACACAATTCCTTCCAATGGCTCAGAAGTCCGATGAGCTACAAGTATTTTCAGGTACTTCTGAACAGTGTTATAAGGTGGTTTTAATTAGTAAAATTTAATACATATTAAATAACAAAACTGACAAAATACAATGTATGAAAAATTAAATATATAGGTTACAACAGCAATTGTTTATCTATGAATATGTGAAACAATATTGCCAGTCAACACAATAGTATTTATAATTTCTAACTGTAACAATCAGTGCAAAATAGACAAAATCTA
>NW_009932781.1:0-858 GCF_000696875.1 Nestor notabilis
CGCCACTTCCCTCGACTCCCCTTGCTCTCTGTTACCTTTCTCGCCTGGTCGCTGGATAGGTGTTGGTGTGAATCGGGCTCAACCCCCATGTCCTGAGGGCGGTGGGTGCTGGGCGGGCATCTCGGCATCTGCCTCCCTATGCTGGCTGGGATACCCCCTTTTTTATTTGTTGACGGGGATGAAGGGAAAGATCTTCCCAGGAATACAATCCCTGGTGTTATTAGGGGTGTTTTACCATCTTCTCTGATTCTCTTCTGCAAGAGCGGTGACGCCAGGTGACATTTGGGACTTCAGGAGTTTCCCTACCTGTGACGAATTTTCTCCAATTAAATTCCCTTATCAGGTTCACAATGAAATTAGGGGAGGGCTGGTAGACTTTTTCTATGTTCTTTTGCAAGGATTTTGCAACTCGCTTAGTAGCATAAAGCGTTTAGGAAGAAGACTGTGAACCACTGTAGATGTCAGAAATAGCAAGTTTCCTTTTGTATTTCTGCCACCAGTCCAATCATGCAGGACTTAAATTCCTGGCTGCTGAAGTGATACTGGCCTGTTTGCGTGGTCTTTCAATATTTGCATCATCAGCATCGACAGCCTCAGGGAAGAACTGGAAAGTTTCTTTTATAAGTACCCCAAATTCTCCTCTACATTAGGTAGCATGGTAATGTTCTGCTGTGCTCGTGATAATTCAGGTTGTTTTCTGACAGAAGGAAATCAATGCTTACTTCTATCAGAGCTGTCCTGACTTCCACTTCTACAAATACACGTGTAACATTTCAGAGGTTTAACAGGGCTCCCATATGTGGATCAGTTCCATCTGAGATAACAAAACGTGAAGAGTTAGTTAAAGAGAGTCTGCTG
>NW_009932781.1:889-5103 GCF_000696875.1 Nestor notabilis
TGAGTGACACCATCTGTATGTTTTTTGTGATGCCCTCGTTGATGTCAACAGTTGTGGATTTGTGCTCCTGACCAGTGAAGTGGTGTGACATACACTAGGCCGCTTTGATGTTCTTTCAATATTTGCATTGGCAGCCACACACTTACAAAGAAAAAAACTGAAAAAGATTCCCCCATAACAAACCCCTAAATCCAAATCGTCCTACAGAACCTATATAGTCTTTTGCACTGGGCACCTGTCAACATTTGGGTTGTTCTATCACAGCAATGTAGAGCTGTTCTGTCATTGCCTTTTGTGTGCTGCACACAGTCTGTATGATACAATTGGTATGTGTTTTTTTAAAGTGCTGTCATTGTTTGGAAGGTCCACAAGTGCTGGAGTGAGCCCTGATTTGGGAAAAAAAAATCAGTGACATGTCAGGGAGGTGAATGTGGCAGTGGCCCTGGGCAGGACCTGCGCACCTGATGATGAAGGATGATCTTGAGCAGTGGGAAGGCTTGCCTGAATTGTAAATCCTTGGGAAGACCGTGGGCCATGTAGTAAGGCAATAGTGGGAGATTACATACTTGTCCAGAGAATGCATGTCTCAGACTGGGGAGTGGGAGATATAAAAAAAAAAAAGCATGAAACGGGAAGGGCACAGACTGTTCCTGCCCAGGATCCTTTCCCAGACTCCCACCATGTCTGGAGTTGGAGGCCTTCTGGATCTTGTGACAATGTGTGGCATTGAATTGCCAACAATGTCTTTTGAGTTGATGAGTATCTCCAACCAGGGACAGTTCCTTGTACTGCTCCTGCCTGACATAGGGAATGTGTTGGGTTAGAGTTGGTGGGATGCTGACTGCTAAATACTGTCTGATAAATCTTTTTGCTCCTGTTTTGGAAAGGTTGTTATAGGAAGTTATTGTTTCAACCTGCCGTCCTTTTGTAGTGGTGGGCATCTACAGCGTTTCCACAGGCATTGCTGTTGCTATGATGGTTAGTTGGTCCTGCTCAGGCAGGATTTTGCAGGACACATGTGGAGGTGGGTGTAATCTCTGTGCAGTCGACTTCCCCTCCTTCTGTACCTGCACCGTCAGCCATGGTAGAAATGGTGTGTCCTGTTGTCACACATGGCTAATTCTGATGTCTGGACATACATTCCCAGCTCTGGTTTTCTAGCATTCTGTGTGGTCTGGGGTCAAAGGTGTCAGAGCCCTAATCCAAACATTTTTAAGAATTCAATTTCAATTTGAACCTTAGTATGCAGAAAAGGCATCACTCCGTATGTTGTGGTGCCAATCATGATTGGGAGGCAAGTATGTGCAAAGACCTGGGTCATGGTCTGAGAGGGAGTTAAAGCTAGGGCATGTTTTTGTGGTGGAGCAATGTCTAGATATTGTGGCAGTGACGGCACTTAGTAGGGCCTGTGTCTGTGTCACAGGAAGCATGACACTAGGGAAGTGCATTGCCTTAGGGAAATGGAGCTGTTGGGGAGAATGCATTCTGTGTCATTGGGGAAGAACTAGAGAATTTCTGCTTAGCTGTGGAGATCCCATTTCCCATGGCAGAGGATAGAGGATGCCAATTGATGATCTTGAAATGAGAGCAGCTTTGAGATCCTCTCAGAGTTTCCAGCAGTTCTATGTATTGTTGCGGCCTGGTGTTCTCTGTCATAGCGCTGCTTTTGAAGGTAACTGCCATATGTGCCTTTAATAATTTGGTTTCGACGTGGAACATTGTTGATCAAACAGAATCTTTTCAAAATTTATATCATGTTTCTGGTGTTAGTCTTGCGAGGGAGGGGAAGAAGTGCTGTTTGTAATTGAGATGTCACTAAATCTGCTGTTGCAGTAGAGTGGCATGGGTGCCTTCTGCTTTCTACTCTTGTCTATAGTGAAGATGCCCACCACTTGTGTTTCATCTCCTCTCACGCTGTCAGTTTGTTGGAAACGGGATGAAATGTAGACTGTTGAATTTTGGCAGCTGACAAGTGGCAGGCTTTTGGGGCAATATTCATGAGTGTGTGGGAAGGTTTTTCTACTCTCCTGAGCTGAAGATGTCGTTAAAGAGAATGTCACTGGCTTTTAGGTTCCTTCCTGCTTCCCCTTTGATAGAGGTGCATGCAGGAGCACCATACAGTGTCCAGCGTTTTCAAAGCTTTTGAGAACATGAATATTTTCTTCTGTCCAGTATCCCTCGACATGGCAGATAATGTTAAGGGGCAGTGTCCCTCAAAACCAGTTCTGTTGTACTGAAAGTGTTTCTTTTTCTGAAGATGACACCAGTGACGCTAAAGGTAAGTCACAGAGAATGTGTTTGAGAGGCTGATGTACTTCTGTTGTCATTTAGCTGTGGGTTCTTACTGTTCTATCGATTAAATGTTGCCTGGATTGAAATGCCTGTAGTTTTAAAGCAGCAAAACACCACTGCCTGCTCTCATTCTCTTCCTGCTGCTGTGTGTCAGAGGTTGAGCAGGTGGAAGCAAAGACAGATGAAGGAGGGACCTCGATACATTCCTTGGAGTGGATGCATGTGGCATTGAGGGGATGTTCTCACTGAAAATGTTATAATATTACCTTGGTGGCTTTAGTTTGGCTGTGTGATGAGTCGATCATGCTGATGACTGGGAGCTGTGTATAGCATGGGGACTAAGGCCCTGGGAGTGGAGGTTCTTGCTGTATTGTTCTGACAGAGCATTGCTGCCTGGAAAAACAAGTATGATCTTCAAGTTCATTCTCCAGGTGGGAGATGAGGCTGGAAGAATGGCTGTTCATCAAAGTGTATGGGGAGTACTCAGGAGCTGTGGTTCCCCTGTGCTTTTTGAGCCATTGAGGGTTGTCTTGCTGGGCTGTGAGGGGTTTGAGTTTCTGAATGAGAGATTCCATTACATAGTTTGGAGTCTTTGGACCCTATTTCATTAGAGGTCCCAGTATCTGATGCTTGGGCTTCTGTTACGAAGGGTGATGGATTCTGTTCTGTTGTAGCAGAGCTGTTCTTTGCCATATGATTGCCTTTCTCTGTTACTTGCTGGGTGCTTGAGAGACTGGAGGCTGAATAGCATGGACCTCATTGTGAAGAGAGGGGAACTTGGAGACGCATAGATGGAATGAAAGCAGGAAGGCTCTTCTATGACCAGAGGAATGGAAGATGCTATGAAAGACAAATGAGAGCTCTTGCCAAAGGGCATGATGGTGCTTCATAGTGAGGATGGTGTAGCTATTTTAAGAACTTTTTTGGTAAAGGATAAAAGGAAGAGCCAAGGATGGAAGCAAGAGAAATGGAGGCAAAGATACAGCACAGCATGGCAAGAAAGAAAAAGAGGATGAAAGAGAGGAAAGGAGAAAAGTAATGAAGAAAAGAAAGAGAAAGAAGAGAAAAAGGGAGAAAAAGAAAAGAAGGAAAGGAAGGACTCGGTGAGAGAAAAAAATAAAGGAGGAAGGAAGAGATGCTTGAAGAGATAACCAGCGTGCTCTGATGTTGTCTCGAGACGCTGAATGGAATTGAGGATCTCAGCATCCTCGATACTCATGGACACTCTTCAGTGCTTTATGAAGAGTGGAGAAGAAGACGAATAAGAGTTCGTGCTAGAGGGCTTGTCCGTCCTTCCTTGTGAGCGTGGTGTGTGTTTTGGGAATATATTATGTTAAAGGAAGTAAAGAACTGAACAGACGAAGATGGAAGTGGAAGAGGAGTGTAGTGTAGGAAACATAGGCAGAGAATGGAAGAGAAGACATAAAGAAAGAAAAGAAAGAAAGAATATGAAGAGAGAAACGGAGAGGAAAGAGAGGCTAGCAGAAGGAAACGAAGAAGGAAAGTAAAACGGAAGGTGAGAAAGGAAGTAGAGAAAAGAAGGAGCGAAGAGGTGATGACGAGCCTGTATCGAAGTCACTCATGGTCGCGGAGCGGAACTGGTCCGTAGCTGCTCCTCCCGTGGGCAGAGCACTGCGCTCCGTGTCTGCTGCCTCGTCATTAGCGGGGATGGGCCCGTCTATGACGGTGTCTGCCGCGGCGCCGGGGCAGACTGGGAGCTGTCATGGGGGGAAGAGGAGAGAGAGGGATGGTGAGTCATGAGAGAGGGGCGTAAAGAGCACGGTAGGGCAGGACAAGAATGAAAAGGGAGAATGGAGAACTGATAAAACATTGAGAAAAGGGAAAAAGAAGATAAGAGAAAACAGCAGGTGATGAAAGAGGAAGAAGGAAAGAAAGAAATGTGTGCAAGAGAAGAAAAAGGA
>NW_009932782.1:0-221 GCF_000696875.1 Nestor notabilis
AGCAGCAGAAGAAAAAATACATAAATCATCGCGGGGCCGCTCAGTGAATTTTCTCCCTCTCGAGGAAATGCAGGAAAGATCCACGCGAGCTTTTAGGAATTGTTTTGGAAACCAAATTCGCCGCCGCTTTCCTCTCTCCCGCTGTGGGACACGGATTTGAGCCGCTGAGATTTGGTCTCTCAACGACCGCCGGAGTTTGGGGATCCCTCTGCCCAAAATAC
>NW_009932782.1:272-589 GCF_000696875.1 Nestor notabilis
TGCCCCGTCAGAGCGACACCGCCGAGGCGGGGAGGAGCCGGGTTCTTCGCTAGAATAAAACCCGGGTTTATTTGCAAGGGGAAAAAAAATAATTGTATTTATTTGCAAAAATAGAAAGTTAATTATTTGCAAGAATAAATACCGGGTTTGCTTCAAGCCTAAAAAGCGGGTTTCTTTGCAAGCACGGGGACCTGCTGCTTTGGGAGGTGGGGGACAGAGGGATGCGCCGCGGCTCGGGCGGACGCAGAGAAAAGGGGGTGATCTACCCTCAGGTGCCCCCTAAATGTGGCTGGGGTTCACTCCCCAGCAGATCCTCC
>NW_009932783.1:0-3305 GCF_000696875.1 Nestor notabilis
TATATATATATACATATATATATTTGGTTTTGGTTTTTCTCTCATATTTTTTTTTTTTCGCTTTTCTTTTTCCCTCCTTTCTTCCCCTTTTAACTTGATGGTGTAGTCTCCTCTGAGGAGGGCTCTGGTATATGTTCTGGAGGTTCCTCTGTCTCCAAAGAGACTTCTGGCTTCTCCTCTGTCAGTTTAGGCTCCTCGGGGGGTTGAGTGCCCTCCAGCTCCTGACTCTGAGCCTGACTGTTCATTTTCTCTTCTGCTTCTATCTCTTCCGAGGTGGGAATGGAGTTTTTCTTTGGACGGCCTTTGGGCTTTGTTGGAGCTTCCTGTCCACCCTTCAGCACCTGGAGCAATGAGATGAACCATCAGGATCAATCTGAACTCTGCTGCTGTGAGACATCCTTCAGAGAAGGATGGAACTCGGCTTTGACCTCAAAAGTAATCCATGGTCACCACTTCAGCCTCATTGAAGTGTCCTGCATTCACAAAGTGAGTTCATCCATTTTCTCATGGAAATAAAATGAAATGCAAACATTATCAGCAAAGACACCCAGAACTCTGGAGGTCTCTAAGTCAGTTCCTACAGGAAGCCCAAGAGCAACCCAGGCATGCAGTCCTCATCACTACACACAGAAGATTTTATGCACAATTTAGTTCCTTTCCTGAGTGCTTGCTTTATTCCAAACCCAAGTATTAAAATGCATGAGACCCCTCTCATTTGAGTAAAAGGTGGGAGTCAGCAAGCCAGGTCTGATCCTATGTTTAATTCCCTCTCCCTTCACACCATCACTGCAGCAATAAGACACTTCCAAAGATCTTTATCCAAGCTAATTCCAGATTTAAGTGGCAGTAACTTCTGCAGCTGTCACACACATTCAGAGATACAGTCTAGAACTGCATCTCCTCTGCCAGATCAGAATACATAAACATCTCCACTTGAGAATGTCACAGCATCATGGTTTCCACCAGGATTTATTGGACACTTGTCCTTTCTAAAAGCATTTTAACTGGAAAAGGGCCATGAAGCTGTAAAGAAGTGAAAGACACAAAAGGAAGATAGGAAAAGCAAGAATTAATGATATTAGCTCTCAAAACTGCACTGGTTTCCATAGAGCAGCACAATCTTTTTTGTCTATGCACATAACCTATCCCACAAGCATTAAGATCCCAGGAATGCTAAAAGTGCAGAGGGAAATATTTTGGTTCTTCCCTCTGTTCTGTCCTCATTTCTTTCATCCCTTTGCTTTGTATTCTTCCTACTGCCTATGGGCCCCTCTAGCCCACCACTTAGGCTGCAGGATGAATATTTGAAGAAAAAAGAGTGTCTCTAAGAAAAGTGATCAAGAATAAACCAAAATTTGATATCAACAGACACAGGTCACTGACACTGTGCTCAGCTTCCAAATCTGTTCTTTTGAAATCCGTTCTTAAGGATGATGGAATGAACCATTTACCATTTTCTTCCACTTCATCCTACGGTTCTGGTACCACGTCTTCACCTGCAGCTGTGTCAGCCCCAGCGACTGGGCTAAGTCCAACCTTGGAGACAAAAGAGACACTGAAGTGAGTCTACAGAGGACAAGAAGAGCTCAGATGCTCTGGGACAGCTGCTGGTACACCACATCCCTGATAAACAGGTCTATGATGTCTAAAGCAACCACATAAGAACCAAGACATCCAGCATCAGTCTGCTCTTTGCATCCTATTTCTTCTTCACTACCCACATAATAGGGGTAATAAAACTTTCTCATTTCTCACGGAGTAGTAGTACATCTAAATCTATTAATTCCTTATGCATTCTGCTATTATAGGCAATTCAGGCTTATAAATGAATTTATTATTTGCGTGCTTAGCTTAAGGGTATATGTGGCAGACAGCCCATAATCCTGATTCATCCTCCACAAATCTCCAACCTATGCAAGTTCATCTGAAACCATTCATTATTTCTGTATTAAAACCCAGGATATGAAGCAAATGCAGCTCAAAGTAACTCTTTATCCTTCCCCACAGGTGATAGCTCCATGCATCTGGCAGTTTTGTCATGGAGTTGCACAATGGATGGAGCTGGAAATCCTCAGCCACACTGGGTAAGTGGCCCACAGAGTCACGCAAGTCCTGCAGGTGGGATAGCTCCAACTCAAAGCCACGTTCCAATCTGTTCTGGAATCTGAGAGCTTTCTGGCAAGTCATTCCCAGCCTTTGGCTAGGGTAAAAAAGAATGTCAAGGCCAAGTTTTTCATAATCAAACTTCTGTTCCAGGTGGGCTCTTAGGGCAATAGACTCACTCTCCTATCCACAAACACCTATATACCTGGAGCAGCTTGCTGGTCTCAAACTCATGCGTGGATTCATGGCTCTCCCCCCGTGTGGATTCACTCTACACCTACAGGCTTGGTTTGCCCACTGCCTATGCCACTACACGGCATCTAAGAGGTACCCCATTGACTTCAAGACACTGTTATGTGAAAAGGAGAATCTAGCAGAGGCATTATCCTGTTGTGCTGCACTCTCTTTCTGCTACTAAACCAGGTGCTTCAGTTGCTCTGCCAGGGGTACAATCTTGTTTTCAGGAGTAAACCTGGATCACAACCCACTGCTTTGCCATCACGTTTCCAGCCATGAGTTGACAGAGACAAACACTGCTTGACTAACTCTTCTTGCCTTGCTGCACATGTCTGATCACACTTTGTAACCAGTTACCAGCTCTTGCCACATGCATTAGGGTAACCAGCACTGCCTAGAAACCCGAGGAAACAAACAGAGGGGAAATAGTACATGGACAGGAACTGCTCATCAGCCTCAAACATGTACAAAGCCAAGGAACAGTCATATGATAATATTAATTAACAGCCTCGAGTGCTTCATCAACAGTGTCAACCATCTGGTTATATGAAGCTGTGAGGAGTCTGCACAGAAGCATTAGTGACACAGTGTGATACAGCCTGGCCATGCTGGTGAAATTTGGTGGCAGGCAGAATGAGCAGAGAATGTCACCTTCAGTTTAAATACTGGGGCACTGCCATCTGTGGAGTTCAAGGTCTGGTGTACCTTTCAAACCCTCTCCAGGTTTACAAACTTCATAGGAATTGGACAGGTCTTTGTGCTGTCATTTCAATTTGCAAAGTAGGATTCAAAGCCCTTTAAACAGCTAAAGCCTCTCCTTTGTTTGGTTTCTCCATGTGGTACCAAGTAGGCCCCAAGAACTTCCCTTTTCCTTCAAAAAGACAAGGTACTTGCAAGTGCTTTACCAAGGGCAAGGCAGCCTTCAACTCTCTGCAACTCAACCTTTTTTCCAGTGAGCAGCAGGA
>NW_009932783.1:3336-32063 GCF_000696875.1 Nestor notabilis
AAAGACTGAGATCCTTCTGCTCAGTACTTTGCCTGTCTCTGTGCCTCGATGCCTGCTAGCAACCACATATATCACCACGTGGCCTTTCCATTGAGCTAATCTATCTGTGGAAAAGTTACCTATCCCAGGAAAAGTTAAGCCTTGAAACTGAATCTGGTCATCTGCCCACTGGCCAATGGCAGAGGCATGTCTGTGGAGCCAGAAGGCAGCACACTACAGTCAGTATGGGAAGAGCTGAGCAGGTCCAGAGCAGCCCTTTTGCTCCTTCCTTTTCCTAGTGGAAGAGTCTGACCTACCTGTCAGGTGTAGAGAGATACTTCTGCTTCTGGAACTTCTTCTCCAAGCCCATCAGCTGGAGCTCGGTGAAGATGGTCCTGCTCCGGCGTGGCTTCTTCAGCCGAGGTGTGGGCTGCTCTGCCTCTGACTCACTGCTGCCATGGGTCTCGCTGGCCGGTGCCTCAGAGCTGGCAGTGCCTGGTGGGGTCTGGGCTGACAGCACACGGGAGCTGGTGGCAGCAGGGATGAGGTGAGGGACCACGGAGGGCTGCCGGGTGATGACGGAGATGAGAGGGTATGCCCGCAGAGAAGGGGAGCCTGGCAGAGGGCGAAGCAGAGGGAGATAAAGGCCAGTTCAGTGGCAGTGTGGTAATGGGAGCACTAGAGAGAGCAGGGAGAGAGGAATACCTTTCCTGGCTCTGTCCTAATGACCACAAGCAAATCACTTCCCCTCTCTGGATCTGTTCCTTCTCCCAGACTTCATAGCTTTCCTTGGGCTGGGAATCTTGATGTGCATATCTCTAGCACAGGGAAAGGAAGGCCTGTGTTTCCATTGATGACTGGTGTTTTAGGAGCTATTATAACACTCACCATTGAAGTCATCTAATTACCACAAGAGATTAAACTCCAAGCAAACGATGACATCGATGACATCATCTTGCGTGACCCGTTCGTGCAAGTCTGCTTCTCTATGGACACTAGCACTGGGTTCACTTGAGATAATTACCTTTTCTCCCCTTACAGGCAACAGACCGTGGAGTTCAAGTCACAATTCATCTCATCCTTTAGTAGGTAACTGAAGGTTACCTACTAACCAGATAGTCAGATGAAGCACACTTTCGTCCTCCACTGTCGACACAGACTACAGGCAGATAAGGATGAACAGGTCCAAAGCAAAGTTCTTCACTGACTCTTAACTCTACATCCAACCAGTTGATACCAGTCGTAAAACAAAACCAGCCAGTCTTCTCTGATCCTTGGAGATCAGGGCCATTCTGGGGTGACAAACCTGAATGCTTCCGAACACTACCGGAAGTTCTGATTCACATCAGACCTGAATTTACAGCTATAGACAGATTTCTGCTCAGTGTACAAGAGTGTACTCCCTCAACTCTGCAACCAGCCTGCGCAGTCCTGGGCAAGTGACTCTCTTGCTCTGTACCTCAGTTTACTTCATCTGCAAAGTGGAAACAACTCTCCTTACCTACTCCACTGTTGGAAAAACATGGATTAAAGTTGAATGTACATAAAGTATTCTGAGATGTTCAGATAAATGGTGCTGTGGAAAGGAACACCTTACACCAGCAGGTCTGATTGGGCAACTCTTCATGTGAATCACCACTAATGAAAATAATGATCTGTAGACCTCAATGAGTCTATTTTGGTGAGTAACTTGTCGCAGTGGAAGAAAGGAGCTGTCAGCTTGGCCTGCTGATGACCTGATATATATATACATAAGGTCATCAGCACATATATCCCTATATGAGGGTATTCTTATCCTCCTCCCCTGAGTGAAGGGTCGTGATGGCACACACTAGGTCCAAGGCACAGAGTACACCAAGGAATCACACAGCTTGTTGGTCGTCACTTCTCTTCACAACCACTGCAAGCTGTGAAAAATCCATCCATTTACAAAGTAAGGTTGGAAAATTATTGCCAAAATGCTTTAAATCCCAACAGACTGGGATTTAAACAAGACTGGGACTACAGCCTGGGGTTTAGGCAGACCAGGGCTGAACCCTTGCTTTCTCCTCCACATCTCTACTGTGCTAAATATCAAACTATTTCCATTGAATTTAAAATAAAGCACCAAATAAGTTCCTGAGAGAGGAGAACAGAATTTCCAGGGAACCTTAAGTTTGTACAAAATCGACCTTTTCTTTCTGCAGATCTTTTTCAGCTGTCCTGCAGCATCACCAAGGAACCTGGCAGAAACTCTGCCTTGATTTAAAACCTCGGAGGCTGCTCCAAGATCATGAATTAGGATAGAGTGCCCTATCCTTTGCTTTACAGTACTAATTCTGCCCTCACTGACGTTCATGCACCCAGCTACACAAAAGGTAAAACAGATCCAGCTCCCATAGCCTATATCCAGAAGTCCTGTGCAGGAACCTGAAGCCACCTCTACCATAAGAGATGTTCCTAGGGGAGCGATGAGGTTCACCAACGGGACTTGGCTCTTCTGCTCTCATTCACAGAGGCTAAACAAGAAGAGACCTCACAGACCCCAGTTCCAACCTGCTCTGAATAAGGAGACTGAAAACTGATGCCCAAGCTTTACACATTGTAAAGGAGGGGATCCAGTCTTACTATATCCCCTTATCCTGCTGTTAGGGGGTCCTGGTTCAAACCATCCCACCCCAGACCTCCTGCTCCTCTGCAGGTTCATTCTCTGAGCCTTATCTCACAGCCTGAAACCTGTCCTTGCTCACGGGTGGCTTTTGGTACCAGATCACTGGTTAGTTGATACTTTCACCTTTATACTCCTGTATATTTGCAGTACAGCTCTCCATAAGCCACGAGATTCCTAAGGAGTAATAAATCAGCAGTAATAAACCTGCAACGCTCCAAGTGACCGAAACCTCCAGACAAGGGCATTCTTACAAGGAACTCTCTTCAAGGGAGGTCAGCAAAAGGTGTTTGATATCAGAGCCATCAGAATCGTAGAACCAAAGAATGGTTTGGGTTTAAAAGGAACCCTAAAGCTCATCCAGTTCCAACCTCCTGCCACGGGCAGGGACACCTTCCACTAGAGCAGGTTGCTCAAATATCAGGGATATTTGCTTTCCTGATGGCATGGAAGCAGCATGTGGGACTGCCTGGAGTAGGGGGTGGCTCACTATAATGGTCCCGGAGGTTAAGATCTGCCTCAAACAGAGGGAAGTCTCTTCAGGCTGTTTTTCTAACAATCAGGTAGGACGGGGAATAAAAGAACTGCTTCCCTCCTACCACAATGGGCAGTGAGAACGTGTCTGGTTCTGCAGAGTAGAACTGGCTGGTTTTTACAGAAGCAGATGACATTGGAGTTGTTCAGGTCCACGCTTCCAAGTGCTGAGCACCTGAATGGGGGGATACATTTCCCAGACATTCAGCAGCCAGCAGCTGTGACCTGGCCAAGCGCTCAGAAAAGCTCAGTACAGGCTTATTTTTGGTGCCCACGTCAGGACACTGATTTCCTTACGGCTGTTCTACTCCTGTGCTACTAGTGGTTTGCAACTGCTGGGTTGCCTTGAGCTCCAGGTGGTGAACAGATTGGTGAGGCTGTTGACACCAAGTGTCTTAGATTTGTTTATCATTTGTGCTTGAAAGAGAAGCCTTTGCTTATGGTTTGACACTAACAGTTGCGATGGTGCTTTTAGAAACCACTGTAAATAATGAAGGCATCTGCCCAGCCATGTACAAGACTTCTCAGCTTTCTGCCCTCAGCCTGATGAGGACATCAGATGGGTAGGGCATAGAATAAGGACAGATTTTAGAGAAAGAGAAGAGGTTTGAGGTTGTTGCTGGCCAGAAAAGGGACAATGCTTCAGCAGTCAACTCTCCTTGCAGATAGAGGAAACCAGAAACAGCCTCCTCAGCACCCTAGCTAGCTTCTAAATCACGAAGAAACAAGCCTAAGTTCAATGTCCTTTTCTGGGTCTAGTTATTCCAAAGTTCAAAGGCAGCTGAAGTTGAGCCAGCCCATTGTCTCTAGGTACACTGTTAACATGACTCCCCTTAAACCATCTGTACAGTTCTTACCCTGATAAAGCTTTGGCCTCCAAACACTATGAAATCTGAGGCTAGATCTAAGTTCCACATCCCCCAGAGTTCAAATGGTATTGTAAGAATGGAATAATTTCTTAATCTTCAACAAATTAAATGCTGGCAAGAGCTCTTGTCTGCTCAGCACTGTTGTGACATGCTCTGTCTCCCAAAATGAGAAGGAATGGAAATGAAGTGCTCTTCCTTTCCCTGCCTTTCAGAACAGCTTCAGCTGAACCCAAACTTTTCCTGCATTGTATCTGAGCACCTATTCCAATCCTGACCCACTGCTCTTTTGCACTTGATAACCAAAAAGAAGCCCCAAAAAGTCAGAAAACGATGAATTACCCCAGCAACACGCACCAAGCACTTTACTGTTTCCACCTAAAACAATCAAGAGGCAGCACAGTCAAATGTTAGATTGAGATGAGCTCTGAGGCAGAAGCTCTTCCCTGTGAGGGTGCTGAGGCGCTGGCACAGGGTGCCCAGAGAAGCTGTGGCTGCCCCATCCCTGGCAGTGTTCAAGGCCAGGTTGGACACAGGGGCTTGGAGTAACCTGCTCTAGTGGAAGGCGTCCCTGCCTGTGGCAGGGGGTTGGAGCTGGATGAGTTTTAAGGTCCCATCCCATTCTATGCTGGGATGTTTCTACTAAGCTGCTTCTGAGCACCAGACATGATGCGGTCGGTACCACCACTACACCAGATCACCTTTTAATTAAAACGAAATACTTCAAACACATCTTATCCCCTTCCTTTTCCCCTTTCCCCTCCTCCCTGGCTGACTTTCAACCCCATCAGACGACAGACTTGGAGGGAAGAGAAAAGGGAAAGCACTAATTAATTGCACTGTTTGACTGCCGGCAATGGCAGAACAATTTTCCTCCTAGGCAAATTCAGCTAGTGCTGTTTTGGAAAGAAAGAAAAAGGAAGGAATGATTTATGGATAAGCTCCTCTTGGCAGGTCAGCCCTGCTCAGAGGCAGAATGAAATCTCACTCAGAATGGGCTGCAGCGAAAGGTAAATAGTGAAAGAAAATGAACTTACGACTCAGGAAGGGCTATAAATCTGTCATCTCCCGAGTGTCAAAACAAAAGCAAACCAAGAAGGAGTTGAGTTCATTTCGGAAAGAACTTCATTTTGCTGAAGGAGCAGGCAGCCTACTGTAAGGAATAAGCAAGCCCTGAGCGAAGCAAAGGAGGCAAAAGCAGCAAGGAAACGTTGAGAGTAAGTTGAACCATACAGTTGGTTTAGAGGAGAGGGCGTTATATCTACTTTATCCACCACAGATCTCCAAAAGTACAGATTTGCCAGCCAGGCCATTCCCACCGACCTGGTACAGTCCAGAAACTGAGGACCTGACTGGTTAAAGATAACAGCCAAGTACCCACTGTGCACCCCAGGACACAGGATGTCCTCTCAGGTCAGTGTGGGCTCCTTTGCCTTATGGTTGTTACAGCTAGCTCAAGGGACGGGAGACCTAACCTGACTCTCAGCAAGGGCTGTGCTCCTTCTGCTCAGCTTTCTCGGCCACCACTAATGGACCTACCACCTCTCTTGCCCATCAGAAACCCCACTGAGGGTAGTAAAGCAGTTCCTGATCTCAGGGTAGACCTTACCCCATGTGTTATATTACCCAATAACACACAAAAACCTCCCCTTAAGCCACTGTGTAAGGAAAAACCTGCACTCATTTACTCTTAATGTTTTCCTTAAGCTCCACATTATGATTAACTGTGAGAAGGTAGCTTGCATCAGGTTCTTCCAAGATCAATGCTGTGCTCCACCAAATGCCCTGACTAGGACATAAAGGCAAAAGGAAAAAGAAGAACAGCAATGGGCTGTGCATATACCAGGCAAATTCATTTCCCTTTGGGAACAAGTGCTTAGGAAAAGGTTCAAGGGAAATAACCAGGACTCCAGGAAGGGCAAATAGTCCCTTCCTAGATGCCCACTGGAGTGCTGTCATTAACAAACACTTGGATCCTAAGTTACAAGATGACCTGGCTGCCACTTAAGCTCTGCAGCATGGTGCTGTGCACAGATCCAGGATGCTATCTCCAGAATGGGAAGCAGCACAGCCCTGCCAGGCTACGATTGCACCTTAGCTAATTATGGCCTGAGGAGAGGTGGGCTAATTAGGTTGTGAACAATGTGTTGACAGCCTGACAGTTTCCAAGACATGAGTTGGTGTATTTGCACGGTGCAGTCCTTGCAACACACTGGTCCAGATGGGTTTTCAGAGCTAGCTACCCCTCTTGTGTCCTCTCGTAACGGGCTGCAAGCCCAGGCATGACCACAGTCTTCTTGAAGCTGTCCCCTGTACAAGTCAACTGAGTCTCAAGCCCAGAGGTGGTACCTAAGTAAGGACGTCGATGTTTTTAGCATCCTTATCAAACAAAGCTTGGCCAGAGAGGTGGTGACAGATAATTCATCAGGAATCCTTCCTATCAGCAGTTCAGACATTGATTCTCTTCTCATTCTTGCCACTTGTACTGTAAAACAACCCAACAGAGCCTATCCTTCTTTGAATATTGAAATAGCTCGAAAACCTGCATGTGATCTTCAGACCCTTTAAAAGTGCCATTTCTCAGCTCTATAATCTGATCTTTCTGTGGCTATTGCATATTAAGTAGGAATGCTGGAACTGGGAATGCTTGAAAGTTACCTTTGTTGCCATTCCTCTTCTCCAGCATCTCAGCATCCAAGAGCTCAGCCACCTAACTGAGAGTTAGTGCTGTTTTGGGAGAGGAGATTTGTCTTTAGTTTTGTTGTTTCTTTTTCTACTAGCTCTCTTTGGTTACTAAGCTAAAGCCAAAGGCTCTGCATATGAGCAGAGGTGAAAAGGCACTTCTGGGATGTTTTGAAAGCTTCCAAAAAGAATCTCAAGACTCAGCCCAAATGCACAGAGCTAATCTTTCCATGGGAATCAGGAGTGCCTCAGTGGTTACAGGAAAGCAGAGCTTTTCTTCCTGAAATCTAAGTGCAGAACTGAAGCATGAGGAGACACTGGTGGTGCTCCAAAATAGAATGCAGCAAGGTCCCATGTAGTGAAGTCTAAGTGCTCCTCAAAGAAAGACTGCAGTTCACACCACATCCTATTTCCACTTCAACTGAATGAACTATATTAGCCTGACAAAGACTGTGAGTCTTGCAAAATTAAATGCAGCTCAGCTACACAGCAGAGAGACCCCTTGGTAGCAAATGGCTTCTCTCCCCTGTGGAGGAATCCAAGCCCAACCCATGTTCATGGCAAAATGCCCATCAGCTTCAGTGGAGCCAGGATTTCACCCGCATGTGTCCACAGAAGGAAAACAGAGAAGAAATGAAAATGAGTGCAGCTAATTTTAGCATAGCTAAAATGATCCTTTTTTGGAGAGCTAAAGGCCAGTTCCTCAGGAGTCTGCACCTTCTGTGATGAGCCAAGTGGAAGTGTGGGGGGAAAAGTAGCACCTTATCGGGTGGTAATTTCTGACTACAGCTTCTCAGCTGGGGAAAAAGTAGGGCTCGTCCATGTGTCCTATTTCACCTTCCCCAGGCACATTAGAGAACAGTTCCTGTTTTGGTTTTGAGTGGGTTTCCAGCTACATCAGTTGCAAACAAAACCACTGGTGCCTGTAAATGTTAACTTCAATTGAATGTAATGTATTGCAGCTAAATGCTCCTCCTCAAAGCATCTCTTACCATGCAACTACCTGTCCAGCCACCCAGAGGTGAGCAGAGCTGGACACAGGCTTGAGGTGCCATTCCCCAGGCTGTGGGGTATGTAGAGCTGTGGTTGAGTCAAGTCCAGCTTCCTCAGTGAGATCCAGGTTTTCCCTTCCAAGCCTGTCCCCGTTAGCAATTCATCAACATAATGTTTCAGTCTAACTTCTCCATAATAACAGTCATGAATAAGTTTGAATGCATGTGAGGCATGCATGCCGCAGGCCTGCACGAAAACCAACCAGAAAGATAATTAATCCTCACTTAATAATGACATTTGATATTTATGTTGTGCTTTTTTACATGTTTAAGGCACTGTACGTGCAGTAAGTAACTGGCACTGAACAGACGCTGAGCCCAAAGGGGGACTTGCCTCACTCCCTGCTGCCACGGGCACCAGACACAACTGGATGTGGAGTGATTATAACATTATAACCACAACCCAAACACCCACCTACAGCACCAATTTCTCCAGGGATTCCAGATCCCTAAAGCATGGCATCAGGGTTCTTCTGACAGGGCTGGCGATAGTCACTCTTAACAAACTGGCATTGTTGAGGGCTGTACTGGTGGGGCAGGAGACAGGAATTCGTGTTGAACTGGGAGTCCTGGTTGTGCTGCTATCCTGGGGCAAGTAACTCTGCTTCCTGTTATCACAGGATAGTAATGCTGAGGTGCTGAGCTTCTCCTGAGCTGCTGGAAAGATGGAAGCAAACACCTCCTTGGTGCTCTGTGTTGTTCTCCTTCCCTTTCTTCCAGGCTGTCTGTCAAACAGCGAAGTGTGCCAGGACCTTGTCAGATCCTCAGTGAAGAAGAAAATTTATATATAAAGAAGATTATTATTTTTTTAGAGAAGCATTTAAAGCATCTATTTGGCCAGCACTCAAGAAATCCTTTGTAGCAAATGTAATAGCACTCCAGCTTCATCAGTGGAGAATGAATCAGAACAACACGCACCACTGTTCTATTCTCAATTCTTCTGCTTCAAGTATTCTAACAGCAACCTGCCTTTTGAAGGTTTTGACTCAAATCCACATTCTTCAAGCAAACTGAGCATGGCTCTCAGAGTTCCTGATCCTTGAGGATAAAGAAAAAGGATTCTGCTTGGTATTCCTCACCTTTAGCAGATAATCCCTTTAAATCCTACTCAGTGGGAAAGCAAGTGCTCTGAACCCAGGCAGATCTGTCTTAGTATCTCCTATTATGACATCTGGGCCCAAGGCCATCATGACAGGAAACAGCTCCAAACAGATTGGTGGGTTTGGATATGAACCTCCAGTCCTGCCCCTTACACTTTGAACTCTAAGGGAGTTCTAAGACCAGGCCACATGAGTCTCAGAGAAATAGAGATGAGCTCCATAAAGGACATATGATGTCTTTTATGATCTCCATAAAGGACAAGGCCCAGACGGTGCAGGAAAGTTGCTGGGATACAAGCCACCAGCTCATTTACCATATCTGTATCAAGGAATGCTTTGGCTCCACTAAGCCAACTTCAAGTTGAAGCTCTTTCTTTTGAACTAAGTCGTATTAAGTACTTCAGCCAAGTGTTTCCTTCGTTACCAAGGATAAGACTCAACTCTAGAGCTCATTACCCACTGGATCCAGGTTTAGCAAGAAAAGTAGCCAAAAGATTACAGAATCAAACCACTAGAATAGATTTACAGGGAGTCTTTGGTCGTGTCTGTCTATTGAGGTGGAGGAAAAACACTGCACCAAGATGTCACAGCTTTCAGGGTGTCTAAGCTTAAGATGTCTTTCCTAATGATGGCCAGGTGACCAGACATCTTGGGACACGGGGAAGAAACGTAGCAGGCCAAATCCAATCCTCTGTTCAGATGGTATCCAGATGGTCAAGGAGCAGGATTTGGACTTAGATGGAGAAACAGATCATCAGAGCTGAGAGGGTACAGTTTTAGTGGAAGGATAAGTCACATTCTGTTCTTTACACTGCTCCCTATCTCTTGCTGGCCAGGGTACGAGCCTATATGGACTTTGGACTGACATTATGACCATTCTTACATCCTTACACATCTGATGAATAAATCTGCCCTCTCTCAGGATTTCAGAGTCTCTGTCCCAGTTCAAATGCACAATGCCATGTGTGCATAATCCAATCAGTCCTTTACTTCCTGCTCTGTTAATTATTGCCACAACAGCCATGAGCAAACACTAGCCTTGGACAGCTGACTGGCCCTGCACACAAAAGCACTCTTCAGGTTTCTCAAGCCCACCCTTGTGCGAGCTCCAGCAAAAAAGCTTCTCATAAATATCACTACCTCTTCCTGCTCTGAGCCTCTAAAACACTCTGGTGAGTGACACATGGGAAGAAAGAGAGTTCAGTTGTTGACTAACAGCAGACTGTGTAAATTTTGCCTGATGGATCTTTTGGAAAGTGCTTTTTTTCTTCTGGGGAGAATAGTGGATCAGTGTTTGAAACACGCAGACATCCCCCCCCTTCTCCTCCACACAAATGAATGGGGGACTTCACCAGGCACCAGTGTTAACCTCAAAGAGACATGTCACATCTTCGCCAAGCCTTTGACTCTTCTAACTGTGGCTTATCATCTCAAGGGTTGCTTTATTAATAACCTTGCCCCCATCAGGACACGTTTAGCAGAGAGGCTGGTCTCTCTGAGCTGCATTAGATGACTCTTTGATCTTGCATCTGCCCTAAGAGAAAACTCATCTCTGTTTCCTCTGTGGACGAAAATAAACTCTGGGGATGGTTTGGCTGAACAGCTGCACAAACAATGCCATTTAGAAGGACGCAAATGAGACACGAGTGGGTTTTGTTCACAGCCTGTCTCCCCTTTGTGTTTGCCAATTAGATTGGTGATCTTCACCCAGCTCTTGTGGCTGGGCTGAGGAGGAGACACATATCCAGGGAACAAAGCTAAGCATAATGCACATCAGAGAAAGGTAAAACCCTATTATCATAGCACCTTGGAATAAGGATTTCCTCCAAACCTGATCTTTTTGGTCAAATAAACTGACAAAGACTATGTCACTGCTTCCACTGGCACAGGGCATGGCTATTTTTAATCCCTCCACATCAAATAACAGCACACCCCATGGATTGAATCCTAACCTGAACAGAATGAATGAAGGAGAGCCAAGCTTTCACTTTTTGGATGGGGGTAAAAAAAGTCATAGAATCCCAGACTGGTTTGGGTTGGAAGAGACTTTAAAGCTCATCCAGTTCCAACCCCCTGCCATGGGCAGGGACACCTTCCACTAGAGCAGGTTGCTCCAAGCCCCTGTGTCCAACCTGGCCTTGAACACTGCCAGGGATGGGGCAGCCACAGCTTCTCTAGGCAATACAGCAAAAATACAGCTGAATTTCCAGTTCATAGAAAGCTTTCATTGCAAACTGTTCTGCAACATTGCAAAAAATCACTGCTGTCCACTTCACTTGCAAATCAGCTTCCTTGACTTTGTATGATGTCTACATTATACAAAGTTAGTCATGAGCTGAAGAACCCCCAGAGCAAGAACCCCCAGTCACTTGGCTTCATCACTGCCTCTACCTGCAGCTGTGACTATCCGGTATGGACACGGGGAGTCGGGATGCTCCCACTCGTCTCCAGGCCAACTGATACTCCAGTCACTTCAGAATCTGTACTTCATTAGCCAGGCTAATCAGGACAAGGAAAGCTGCATTCACTGCCACAGACATCATGGAAAGATCATGTCAGATGACAGCATTATACCACAGAGCACAGCCAGTGGGTGAAGATACAAGCAGAGCAGACAAAGCAGCTATGGGGTTAGTGTGCAATAAGCAACAAGCAGAACAGCCAACTGCTGGAGAAGGATCTAGAGGACTCCAAACAACAGCCAAATCCACCCTACACCCAAACCTGCAGAGCCCCTAGCATCAAAACCAGTCTGATGTATAGTAGCTGAGACCCAGCCCATTTGTTTCAGGGTGGGTGGTGGTTTGTTTCTTTTCAGCTGAAGCACAGAACAAGTTTCGCTCCTATTGAAACTCATCTCACCTCAAATAGCAAGCTGAAAAATGTCTAAAGGATGGGCACTCTCCAACTGGTCACACCCCGAATAAGCAGTTCCATGAGAAAAACCTTCGAGCTGCAAAGCAATTCAGGGGCATGCAACCACTTCTGGGTCAGGAAAGTGGTGACAAGGGTTTCCCAGCTACCAGGCTGCCTTCTATTGCACTGGTAGAAGGATAAGCCAGAAATTCCAGTTGGTGAGCTCTAGTTGTCCCAGTTTCCAGTCAATATGAGCACTCGCTCATGTCAGACATTGGTGTGCTGGGTTTTTTTCCCTTCTGATAGGAAGTGAGCCAAGGAGACGCTGTTTTCACATCTCTAGACAAATACAGGTTAGACTTAGGGAGGAAATAGGCCCTAATTAATCATCATAAGGGACTGCAGCACGTTTCTACAGTGCTCAAATTGTGAATTAATGCCATCATGGATAGAAATGATCAAAGGACACGTTTCTGACAGCTCCAATCCAGAACCATAAACATGCCCCTACAAATGCTCTGATTTAGGGATCCAGATGGAAGGCTCTCCCTCGCCCTGAGGTTTGGAGGGTTTTGAGGCAGAGTTTGGATTATCCCCCATCTCTGCTTTCCATCAGCACATCTATTTACCTCTGATTCTCCTCACGCACCCATCGCTTAGGAATGCAGCATTGCCTTGTTCCACAAGTACCTCTTAGGCTTGAGCATCTCATTTAAATACCGATCAGGAAAGCCAAAAAGCAAAACACAATGCAGCCCTTTCTTCCCTCCACATGGGTGTGGGTGTGCAGTTAGACACAACTCCAGGCTCATGGGAATGTTGCCTCATTCCCACCACCTTTATTTATCCTCACTTGCCTCATCAAGGACCAAGAGAAGAACGTTCTCTTCACCTAGATGTAGATCTGGTGGGAAGAGGACATTAGGCATATTGTTTCCAACCCTGCCACTGCTTTAACACAGGATCTCAGCCACATTCTTGAATCTCATTGTCCTTCTGCTTTCTCCACGTGCAAGGTGAGGATGGTAATACTGGCCACACGAGGTGGTTGTATGGCCTGGAAAATACTCAAAAGGGAAGCTGTGAAGGGAGACAAGAGGTGTGACCATCTCACAGCTGGCTGAAGACGTTTCCTGTTAACAGACTGCATGAGCTCTGCATTGAGAACTCTCTTCTGTGTCATTGGATTACGAAATTCCTTAAGATGCCATTAATATATATGTTAATATTGAAGCAGTGCGTGTATCCTGTTGTTGTGTAACTGGCAGTGTTGCCACAAGAACTCCTCCAGTAATAGGCACGTATGCAGCATGTGGCTTTTCAAACCAAAATAACTCCTTTCAGCCTTTCTGTTTGGTTGTTTGAGGATTTTGCTCGTGTGTTTTAAAGTTCTTCTAAACCAAGAAAGATTCTGTGCCAAAGATCAGCTCTGGTTGCCACTTTTTACACTGTGGTGAGCTAAATCAGTGTACAGGGAGTAGTTTTTCTAACTTTAAATACCACAGTTACCAGACTCTTCTATGAGGCACTGCTGGATGAAACTCGTTTAAGATCTGGCATTCCCATGCTCTCCCCACAGACAGCATGACAGACTCCTTACATTAAGCTTTGAAATGGAGGCCATATCCCACCTGGAATGTTGCAGATAATCTGCCCAGGGAACTTAGGCAATTATTGGCATTTACCACCATATCATGAAGAGCAACCAACAATACTGTTCAATCAAGCTCAATTCCTTTGCTTTGATCAGCCATGGCACAATAGCCATAGGGGATCTTTTAAATCCCAAGAGCTAAATGCACCTTTAATTGATGTTGGGTGAACCACATACAAAAAGTGTTTCAATTCAAACATTATTTAACAAATCCTACTCATTTTTTGCTCTCCCTTAGGTGACATGGTCTAGGTGAGGTCTCTCTGCCCATGGCAGGGGGTTGGAACTGGAGGATCTTAAGGTCCTTTCCAACCCAAACCATTCCATGACTGTATGATTCTACAGTCAATGCCATGCCTACAGCTATCTCTGTTTCCACCCCAGAAGATCTGCTGGGAAGCCAGATCCAAGATCTTTCAGTTCATGTAGAGCTTTAGAAAGACTTGGACACTGCAACCCACTTCAGTGTCTTGAAACAGATTTTCTCCAATTCATTCCAGAGTGCTTTTTTCTCTTTCCTTAATAAAACTATTCTATAGAAATGAAAACCTTGAAGTTAGATGGATGCAATGCTGAACACATCCAGATATAGAGTTGGTTTAATAAAAAGATGACTTCTGCATCTACTTCGTGTATTCAGACTACCACAAATACTGCCCCACCACCTTATTCGTATAAAATGGCATAAATGAGGGGAAAAGTGCAACTGAAACTAAAGCAACATCAGAAACTTGTCATACAAGAATTGCCTCAAAATAACTAGAGATGTCAAATTATTTTAGTCCTTTACTAAAGTCATAAACCAAAGACAGAGGGAGTTTAAGGCATTCGAATAGCTTGCCCCTTCCAAATTTATCAAGTTTTGGACTGACGACACATTCTGACTCCTTTCCAAGAGGGAGGGAACAAAGTAAGAATCTCTAAAGAAAAATGAAATTCATGTATTTAAACAAAAATAGCTAAACAAATCTAATCCATGTGAATTGTCTCTGCACACATTGCAGAGAGGCAAAAAAGGGCATCATTTTAATTATTTTCTCCTCTCTGCCGCTCACCTTTCATTAAACTGTTGAGAATGAACCATCCTCCCACCAAGACAATAACATCTCATTTCCAGTACTGCTTGGGTGAGGAGCCCACATAAAAATAAATGGCTTCTCCAAGACGACACATCATCCATCTTCAGCGTGTAAAACACAGTCATTAATCACAGCAGCAACCTACTTATTACAGGTATTCAAGCACTGGCAATACAAATGCTTATAAAACAGGGGCTCCTTTCATAATTCCCTGCCCTTGCCTCTCAATAGTTTAGAGGATTAACCCTTTTACAACAAGGGATGGGCAAACTGGTTTTGCCTAATTCCAAACCAACTTGACGTCATGGGTTCGAAAGTTCGACTTCAACTCAAATCTTATCAGATGCAGTTTGTGCTGAGGAGAGGCAGCTCAGAGAGGGCAGAAAAGGGAAGGAAGACAGTGAAAGAGCAACTTAAACCCCAGCAGGCATGGGCAGAATGAAAGAAGTTCAGTAAAGAGTCAAAGGATGGATAAAAATTGCTCACGAAGGAGCTGAAGCCCTTAAGAAGTAATAAACACAGCTTTATCTTAACACCTATCTTAATGCAGTCTGTTGGGAAGTCTCTTCCCTCCTATAGACCTCTCTGGTGGGGAAAAAGATACAGATTTGATTTGTGCTTCATTAATCCTCCACAGTTAAACAGACACAATCCCCACTGACCATATTACTTTGGGTTTCTCTTGTCTTTCTTAGCAAAGGATTTTATACCACTTCACACAGGTGTGCAGTGAACCTCTGTTTTCCTTTAAATAATGGGAAGGACGAGCATGTAACTGACTCCACATCACACAATGAGTCAAGGGCAAAGCCAAAGCACCGAGTGGCCACCGCAAAGCTCTCAGCTCTTCCAAGGGCTCTGCAGCATCATAAGCTCCATTTAGTTCTTCTGCTTCCCACCAGCGGCATGTCCCAAGCTGTCGGCTAAATGAATGCTCAGCAGAAAACGTTCAGATATTGGCAGTCTGAAGCAATTCCTTTTTTTTTTCTCCACACCCAAAACTTCTATTGACTTCAAGGAGTAAATAAGAAGTGGAGACAGGGGGCTACATCAAGAGGTATTGAGAAAAGCAGCATTTGGACATAACCTGCAGCACGCAAAAACACATGAGACTCACTATTTACTATTTGTTGTAGAAAGTGAGACACCTGAATGTAGGAAATTCTTGTGGAGAAGAAGGACAGGAATATTTGGATTTTCTCACAATGTGCAAACTGTCCACAGTTTAACCAGAGGCAATAACTTTTCAAATGCTTAAATTCACTTTGTCATCAACTGGACAAACATTTCCAGCATTGGCATCCATTACTGGAGGCACATGACTCACGACTGGCTTTGGGGAGAACAAATTAAGGGAGAAGACAAATTAAGAGAGTCCACCACATTTTAAAGCTACATGAAGAGTCTACCACATTTTTCTAAAGGAAATGTTTTTTTTTCCAAGCGAAGTTGAAAGTGTTTTCGGAGTCTTTCACTGTCCAAAAGAACTTGTTATCCTGTAATTTACTGCAGGAAAATACCATTTTTACTGCACTGGCATGTGCTCACAGATAAATACAATCACCAGGTAAAACATTATCACTGAGTTTGCTTTTTGAAAGGTAACACCAAAGTTAACATCACTGGTCAGTTAATGTGAGTCAAATACATCACTCCTAGGCAGGACTCAGCAGTCAGTATCTGTGAGGAGGTATTAGTAACGCTCAGGTTTTAAATAGCTGTCAACTGATTTTAATGCATTTTTGTGAGCTGTAACATGATTATTTGTGCTAATATTAAGAAGGGAGAAATAAGCCATCACAGAAATTAGTTTTTTTCAAACATATTCAAGCCACAGCCAGTCATCTATTGCTATCAAGTTGTCTGCATTGCTTTCATGGCAGTGCCTTTGCTTCCCAATGGGGAAGAAAACAGGCAGTGTTTTTTCTTGGGTTTGTGACACAGAAGTCCTATACCAATATTTATCATGGTTGTATCCCTTTCTCCCGGTTAACACTGATGGGTATCACTTTTACCCTTCTCTGAAGGACAAATAGTTCCATTTCATCATTGCAATCTCTTTAGAAAGTGCTAGTGGAAGCTATTAATTGATCCTGCTATTCATGGAGACACACGGAAAACAGAAAATGATAGAAAAAAAAAGGCAAAACCTCCATGAAAACTGTGACAGCACAAGAGAAAAGGAAATAATTTGCCAAATTAAGTTTGACAGGCTAAAAAGGAAGCCCGTTTAGCCAGCTAACCAGCTCTGGAGACACTCCAACACTCCTGTGCTAGCTGTGCGTGCAGTTGGATGGATCCCATTTTCTGTCCCTTCTGTGGTCTGCAGATATCCAGCATTTCTATCCACCACAAAGACCTTTCACAGGGTCAGAGCCATGTCGTGCCCGCAGTTAAAACGAGGATCAGGCCCCATCTTTCATTTTAAACACAGCTGCTTACGAAGGCAGAAAAGAAACCAGACCAATTGCGAGCCCTGCACAAGTCCTTTCAGCGCCTGGTGTTGACTGGGAGATCGTCTGTCTGTGGGGACGAATTTAGTTCCCTCGGAGAGACAGGAATGACCCCAGTTAACAGCTATTCCCTGCTGCATGCACAGCTCACCATGCCCCAGGCTTCTGACAGATCTTTAGGGATGGCACTTGAAATGGGATGTGGTGCTAAAACCTCCCGAGACAGCCTGTAAATGCAAGCCAGGAAACCCTAGACCTGCCAACCTCAAGCTGCGCCCAGGAGCAGGAGATGTCTTCAAAAGGGACGGCGAGGAGAAATTCTGAGGACAGAATGAAAAGGGTCAATCTTGAATTTATTAAAAAAATAAAATAAAATGAAAAGATGTAAATTGTCTTGAATTAGGCTTGTGAATCCCAATTTAACAGCTGATCTCCCTGAGGTTCTGAAAGCACCACTATATGTTGTTAAACTTGAACGCACTTATAAATCCCTCTTTCTATCACAGAGGTTATTTCTTTTTACATAATATTTTGGGTGCTGTCCATTGTTCAGCTGAGACAAAGATGAATATCCATAACCATTACGGTTTTGAGATGAGCTGATGCAAAAGTTGGAGTGGTTTTTGAGCTGGTACTTACACAAGTAAGCTCTCTAAATCCTCACAATTAGATGAAACAGCACCGGGATTTCTACAATCTCTTCTCAGTCTTCTTTGCCGTCTCTTCTCATGCAATCCCTGGCCAGCTAGTCTTTGATAGACAGAAATACGTCTATGGTATCAATTGCTGCGACATCTCTTCACAACAGACAGGTGCTGTAGGATTTAGGCACCACACTAAGAGGTCTCCGGCTCCCAGCCGCAAGAAAAAGGGGTTTTCAGTAGAGCTGTACAAATAAAACACTCTCTGTCTGGGATTTCACAAATGCTTTTGGTTTAATGTAATTTAAATGCTAAACTACCTTATAATAATGTGCTTTTAAATGTTTAGAGTTAAGGAATAATTGAATTTGACTCATTTTGGCCCTGATCCAGCTACGATTTAATTGACTTCAGTAGGAGTTGGATTGGGCTCCAAGTAATTTTAACTAAAATAATCCATCGATTGTTCCTCACCCACTTCATCAAACTCCTTCCCATCACTTATGATTGCTCTGTAATTTATTGCAACAAGGTGAAACCAAATCTTCTAACTTCTGGTACGGCTTCCTGTCCCTCAGTGGGGAATTTTTCTACTCTCCAGCAACCTAAAATGCAAGTAGAAAGCTAAAGAGCACAACGAAGAGCAGGCAGCAGAGATCCAAACTGCTGAGCACCGGCCTCTGCTGTCACAGAGAACTTCAAATATCAGCTCCTCCACTCTTTAGTCACCGCAGGAACAAAATGAACTGTTAGCAAAGCTGTCAAGAGGAGGTTTGGAACAAAACAGACAGAAGGGTGAAGCAAAATGTATTCACAAACTGACACAAATGTTTTGTGGGCAAAAAAAACACCCCAACCCATTTGCTTCAGACTTGTCACCATTATATGGTATCAATGATTACGTTCCCTGTTTCTATTTCAGGGGGACTTTTCATGTTTTTTCCTTTTTGAGCTGCCTGAATCAATGCAAGCCAGGGAAATAGGCCTTCCTAAAGATATACAATGTTATGCAGTTACATGTATGTGTTATGTACGGCATGCAAGTAGATACTTTTCATCAGAAAGTACCAGCACTGCTAATTTTGCTTCTGACAGGTTAAGCTGTCACAGAACACCCTATGTAAGTAACCACAAATGTAGCACACATATTTCCCTGTCTTCTAAAAGAAAGGAGATGCTTCTATTGAGGCTTCACCCCTTCCTTGTGCTTACACAAGAGTGTTTTGGTTTTGAATGTACAGACGTAGGCAGCTCTACACTAGATGTGGCAATAGGTACCTTTAAACTCAAAGCTAAGGGACCTGTTCTTGCTCCAACATTAGCCCTAAAGATGTCTATTAAAATTTAATTCAGATTTGGATTTAAATCCCAGTTAAAAGTAGCCATTACCTGACCTGTAACGTGCGAAAGAAGCACTAGTAGAAACACCCAAAGCCAAGTGCTGAGCCAAGTGGTCGATGACTATGTGGAAAATACTCATTTTGAAGAAAAGCCACAAAATGAGTAGCAAGATTATCTGAGTTACAGGGCAAATACAAAGGCTTCCAATCCAAATCCTTCTTTACATGAGCAGTCCTGTTGAAGTTAGCCAACTAGCTACATGAATCAAACCCACTGGCATGTTAAAGAATGTACAAGATAAGACCTGAATATGCACATCCAAACACATTTTAAGGTCATAGTAAGGTTGTTGCTCCAAATCTCACAGAAAATAAATCCCAATTTGCAAATTTTCTGTCATCACATTTGCAAAGGAATTTTATTTTTCTTATCTAGGAAGTTCTGGAAATCTGGTTTTGTCCTTCCTTCAAAAAAAAAAAAAAGTGTGATTTTTGGTTTTTTTACAAGAAATGAAAACCCAAGCAGACGTGCTGTTAAGGGGGGTGTTCTTTCAGGTGCTGTGTTTTAGATAGACCTCAAATATTCTGGAAATAAATACTGCCAAAACCATAGTCTTACAAAAGTCTTGTGTAGCAAAAGGACTGTACTGGAAGCCAAGAGCAGAATCAAGCCTTTAGCATCCTTAGGGCACAGGTTCTACCAGCATTACCCAGACTCTACTGGACTTGTCCCTGGTGAGGTCAGGATATGTTCAGAGAAGCAGCAAGTATAGAAGTTCATTTGCAACACCAGATGTGCTAAGTGCAGTTGGAGGAGGTCTGAAAACCAACCAAGGGGAGAATCCTTGAGTTCTTTACCCTTCCCTTGCGTTGTTTCAATGGATCTCAGTGCCAAGTATTCAAAGACCTGTCTGAAATATCTGCAACTGGTAACTTGGTGTTCTGGCCAAGAGAAATGAGGGAGAATCTCCAGAATCAGTCAAAACTTAAAGCTGCTGGGAGGAAAACGGAAAATGTAAAGTATTTATAGTGTTAGCCAGGTCCTAACACCAAATCTCTCTATATTTTTAAAGATGTCACTAGAATATAGCTTCAGGAATTTCACATCACTCAATGAGGGCTAGAAGCCTCTCAGTTAGATTCTCCCAGAGTGCTAGGGACACAAGAAGCAATAGACAACCTGGGGAGGAGAAACCTGTCTCCAGCCCTTCCCTGGATGATAGTATTGCTGCTAAGCTACTAAAACTCTTGCATTTGTCTCACCAACATGAATCCATGGTGGGAGCCATCAGACACATGATGGCACAGAAACATGAGCAATGCAAAGAGGGGGCACTTCAATCAGTGTGAGTGGACACTGTCATGTCCACCAGCAGGAGACATAATGTGGTCTGTCTCATCTGAGCAAGGCTACATTGTGCTCCAAGTATCCACGAGTAAAAGGACATCTACTGCTCAGCTCCCATTAGCTTGTTCTTGTCATCCTGTTCTCTTACAGGCTTTTTCTTGACTTACGCAAATACAGCTGAGACCACAAAGCAGGTCCTAAACTTTCCAAGGAGCTTATTTCCTAGCAAATGAAGCTCGTGGTAACGTGTTCTGGCTTCTGCAGTCCAGCTGGAGCAAGTCTAAAATAGAACTAACTGAAAGCGCTCGCTTGTAACTTCCTTTCACCAAAAACAAGACAAAAAGAGGAAAATTTTGCAATACAAAGTAACTCACTACTTCGCAAATGTCTCGTAAGAAGCAAAGTGTTCTAAGTTTTGGTCCAGCCTAGAGAAGATGGTTTCAATGTTTTATTCAAGATCGAGTATTTTCTCTGATCTGATTTACACACACAAACTTCTTAAACTTTTAGCTTGCCAAGGTATATCTAAACCTTTTTGCTCCACTCTGAAGAAAAAAGGACAAGGGATTGTTATTTTTAATATCTACCAACACACTAAAACACCCACTTTCCTGACTACTCACAGGGTTTTCACTTTGGTGTGATGAAACTTTATACATGGTCTGCAAATGCAAAGCTCCAGTTTCCAAGTTCTTCCAAACCGGACTGCACAGTCAATCTCAAACTGGACAATCACAGAATCCCAGACTGGTTTGGGTGTGAAGGGACCTTAAAGCTCATCCAGTTCCAACCCCCTGCAATGGGCAGGGACACATTCCAAGAGCAGGTTGCTCCAGGCCCCTGTGTCCAACCTGCCCTTGAACACTGCCAGGGATGGGGCACCAAGGTATCAAGGGAATGAGCATAAGAAATAGATGATCAGAATCAAGAAATTCAGATGATCTGAGCAACAGTGAGCAAGAGCACAGCTTCTCTCTCACACAAGTTAGTGCCACCAGTGGAGTAAGAAACACCTCTAGCCAAGTGCATTGAGTAAGTAAGTCATCTACACAGATTGGTTCCCGATGTCAAGATCAATTCCAGATGAACAGCTCTGCTGTCTATCATGTGTAGTTGAATGCAAATCTTCCTTCCACACAGGCTGGCACTGAGGGCATAGAAGTGACTTAAAATCAGATATTTCTTTCCCTCCTCCTGCTTACAACACTCCTATCAACATTAAATTCTTTCTGAAGGTGGATCTCTGCTCCAATCACCACACTGCCAGAACATGATACACCGAGCTGTCCTTCGCCATGCTCCTCCATTGGGAAAGAAACGGAATGCTCAACGTGAGTAAACAAGACAAAACAAAAAGGCTCCTTAGCTACTGCCCCGTTCCCTGCTTCACACACAGCCTCACTTCTTTTCCCTCCTCAACTTCCAGTGGAGATTCTTGCCCTTGCTCATACCCAGCTGGTGCTGAAGGCAACAATGCTCGGGGACACTTATTCACCTTTTGATATCTGTCTTTTCCTGCATTTTACAGCAGCAAGTTGAATAAAATGCATAAAATCAGTAATCACAACACCCTGAGAGCCGTGGCATTGTGCAGTCACCTCCACGAGGACACCTTTTACACATCTACAGCCTTTAAACCTAAACCAATGTGGACATGGATCCAACTGTGCTTCAGTGCGAGCCGTGAGGCTTTAGGATATCAGGTGGAGGTGTTGGTTTTCCCAGTGGAATCCCAAATTCATGAATACCTTCTATTAGAGCATTCCTCCACAACGCTTATTCACACCTAACCACAACCACAACACCGATTACTTCCCACAGTAGGTTTTGGTTTTGGTGCGATTTTCTCTTTTATCCCATGTAGCTTTGCCTTTCATTCATTTCTTTTAGTCACTACTAACTGTACCAAGATCCAGACAGCAAAATTCAGTCTGGATTCCAAAAGTTTTACTATCTAGCACTGAAACTATTTCAAAGCCATATTTCCCTGCTTGGTCTAAGTGAGAGCTGATTTCAAACCCAGATTCTGATCTGCCTTTGCTTCTGAAATACCACCTCTAACACTGAATATAATCTGACAGGGAAAAATGACAGATGCTTCCTCGAGTATCTAGTTGTCATTTCCCAGCCTATTATTATCCCTCACATGCCACTTTTTGGCATTTCTGAACCATGTTTCCTGCTAAGGACATCAAAACATGCAAAAACCAAGGCAGATGTGCAGAAAAACGCCTGATCTTAAGCAGTTACAGATGAATTCTATGATTCCATGAACCCATTGTCAAAGTCCATAGCATTGGGTCAGTTTGCCTCAGTTGATAAACTGGTCTTCAGCGTGATTGCTATGCAAAGACTTTTACTTGTAGGGCTAAAATGGGTGGGGTTTGGAGTTATCTGGGTGAGAGTTTTGAGAAAACTCCAGAATTCCCTGATGTTGCAGCTATGGGAGCAGGGAGACAGTCAAGACAACAAAGCCTGAATTTTCCAGGTTTCCAGAGGAGCACACCGAGACATCAGTGTAAATATGACAACATCTTCTAGGATGTGTATGCACCAGCATCACCTCTGAATTATCTTATGCTTATTAAGAATACCTGATAGCCCCCCTAATACTGCATCAGGCACATCTACAGATGCAACACTTCATATTTTAAAGGATTAATAGATATCCTTTGCCATTTTGCTTTTACTTTTTGTTATTAGACACTAGAATTATACTGTTCTTTGGAAGCTAAACCCAGTAAATGCAGGCAGTTTTCAAAAGATATTGTTTATCTTCCTATATTTGCACAAATAACCAGAAAACCCCCAACCAGCACTGCAGCAATGTGGATTTCCACACAGACACGCTCAGCTTTGCAATTGAAGTTGGCACCTAGCATTCCCTATTCATCCTGGTCCCGCTTTCCTCAACAGATCCAACTTGGGACACAGGTCCCAGATGACACCTCATGAGCCATCGAGCTCCAGCTCCTGCCTTTTCAGGCACACTGTAAGGCATTTGGGGGTCCTGAGCACCCAACTTCACATGCCACAAGAGCAAAACTCTTTCCAACACCTTGGAATAATGGCTGGAATGCCACCCTTACATCTGTTTTAGGGGATGGCAATGAGCTGCAGGGCTACAGAACACTCGGGTCCAAGTTCTCTTGGCAGAAGGTCTACCCACAACTTCGCATTAGCTTTATTTCATGGGATTAATCCAGCTGTTATATTTTGGATAACATGCTTTGAATGGATGGCATCTCATTTTTCCTCACACTGGGGACATAGACTGCACGGATTCCCTTTTCTTTTCCCACAGTGCCCTGCTTTTCCCCCAGGAACTCCGTAACAGGATCCATTCAATTTAAAGGAGAAAGGTTCAGCAAGTCTTTGAGCAAAAGAAATGGTGTCCCAGAGCAAATTCAACCCGTGCCTAGATCAAGGCTTTGTGAAAAGACTCAGAAGGAAACTCGTTGTGCGGTCACACATAAAGACTGAGCTGGTTTGGGACACGATAATTCACTTTCTCACCATGTGTTTCCTAGAGAGGCTAGTAAGACTAAGCAGGGACCAGGAATATCAAAGCTCCCACTTTAACACAAAAGGATTCCCTGCAGGACCCAGTGGTTGCAGGAATTGCTTAGCATAATCCAGAAAACACCAAAGATACCCGTAAACCACCAGCTCAAAAAACAACTTTGGGATAAGCAGTTCCCAATTTTATCTCAAGATAAAACAACAGGAGACAGATGAAAGAACTGGAAAAGAAGAATGCAAGTTTTGAACCATTTTATACTAGATACCTGTCTACATTAAAACAACGCCCAAACAACAAAAACCCACAACCAACAACCCCAATAATCATTTCAAGGAAGCAAATCATTATTACGAGTGTTCTTTAAAGGCAACTGGTTGCCTAGACAGAGCAATAGTAGTAAATGTTCAAACGAGTTGAGAAAATAAAGGTTATGTCCACTTTCAGAAGTTGTGGCACTTGTAGATACACACAGAGTGGTGCAATCCCCTTTAACACAACTCCCCTCACAAGAGTGGAAATTCAAGTAGCTCATCTCTCAGAAAAGCGGATTTAAAGCACCTTTCTGCCTCCAAAACCACATTCATGCAAGACCTTGTTCTAGTATCACGATTGCAGCGGGTAAAAGAGAAAGAAAGTCTTTTCTTTCTCTTTTATCTTTATCTCTCATATCTCAGTCCGACCTGAGATACACGCTAGTAAAAACCTTGGTGCGATTTCAATGATAAATCACTACAATACTTTCAAATTTAAGTGGGGTTTTTTATGAGCTCTGGAGTACGTCCTAGTAGAAATACACACACGGCATAGACACTAAATAGCCTGTCCTGCTCTGCTGAAATAAACTCAACGCCTGCAGCTCGCTCTCAGAAGAGGCAATGCAGTTCTTTTTAATCCAGCCAGCTCAGGTCATTTGGATAGTTCAGAAAGGATGTCCACGACCAAAATTGTTAATTATTAACACACAACATCACATTCTGCAGTATTGCTGGGGATGGAGCACAACTTCCCACACACCCCCCCGCTTTTCTTTTTCAGCAATTTGAGTTATTTTAATACTATGGAGCATTTCTAGTTCGACCTCCTAACATTGTACCATGATAAGTGAGTCTTTCTCATGCCCAGAACTACAAATATGGCAATTGGATTTTGAATGTGTTGCTAAGCCAGGATTTGAACAAAACCAGAAAACAAACCAGAATTGGTATAGACTCACCTACCCATGTTTTCACAGGTAAAATTGAAAAGACATTTGTTTTCTCTACATATTGTCTTGTATAAAAGTCTTATACGTTGTCTGCATATTATCTTATATAAAAGTCATATACTGTCTTATATAAAGACAATTTGAGAAATTATCTCTATAGGATTCTGCTCAGTTGAAAGCAATCTTCAGAAATCACTGTAACAAACCAAGCAGGGGATAAACTAACACTGCGGTCATTTACCTGCACAAATTAATTGGGTATCTCATCAGCTGAAAAGCCAATGAAAATATAAGTATCACAAAACCAAATAAACTGTGGTTTCACTAAGCCATCACATTCAAAAAGTCAGGGAGTTATTAAACATCATCTGAGGAGATTTCTGGTTTCACAGATGGATCTTTTAAATCACACTGGCTCTGCATTTTGCTACAGATTCAATATGAGTTCCTTGTTTATTTGGCTCAAGAAATGCCATAATAGATCCTCATACACCAAATTTTAAGCTAATGAGGGGTCCTTTTTATATGGAATTGCATTTTAATTTCCCAAACAGACACACTCTGGTTTGATTGGGGCTGACAATGGGAATCCCTGCAGTGAGACAGGCGAGCTTTGCATTAGATCTCCAAACGCTCCTGGTGACTAAAAAGTCAGCCTTCACCCTCACCATGCACAGGAAAAGTCCCAAATGCTCCTTCCAGCCCCTCTCCCCTCTACTTGACAAATCTGTTTTGTCCCACTCAGCTGCACGCACTTAAATAACCAGTGTTTGATCGTGGCCAAAAGAAGAAACATTTTCCATTTGGTTTGCTGTGGTTTTCAGCTCACTTAACTAAGGATGTTGTTAAACACACACACACACTGCACAACTACAACATCTTCCATCTTTCAGCTCCAAATAAATTCTGAAGGCATATCAGGCTTCTCTGACTTCACCCAGATGAAAGAACTATTAACTCTGCAGCTCGTGAAAGCGCCGACAAAGTTTACCTCCCACCTTGCAAAAAGCCGTGCTGCTGGAGAGGAGCTCAGCTGAAACAACTCAGTTACTCATTCCTCTTTCAAACACCCCCCCAAGTCGCAGCTACAACCACCCTGATCAGGTAAATGTCTGTGATTTAAGTTAAGATTCAGGTGAAGACTCAGACTGCAAACAGACTCTAAGCCCTCACTCGCTTCCCGATTAACTCCAGAGAAAAAGGGAATGCTGGCAAGTTAAATGCTACAGTGCTGGGATTCTGCAGCCTTCAGTCCCTTGGTGGGTTTGGGGGGCTTTGGTTGGGTTTTGGGGGTTTGCTTTATGTTTTTCTAAACAGATTCGTATTGGGTATGATTCTATGTTCAAATTCGTACACGTTTAGTTATCTTTTGTGGTATTGTCCATTCTGTAGAGCATGACAGAATTTCCTCTGTTATAATAAAAGAAATCCCATGACATAATACGTATAGGACTTTAATTACACCTCTAAATCTCAGAAAGCTTACAATTTGGAAGCATTTTGTGGCAGTTTCTTCTATGGTTTTAATCCCACAGGCAAATGTCTCTTCATACTTCACTTCTCAAGCTTATACAGCTTATTCCATTAGAAGCAGATATTCCCAATCCACCCCGCCACCGGGACAGGCCAGAGCTTGGGCTAGAAACACAACCTTGAGGGTAAATTCATTGAAGATTCTGGGCACAAAGAGAAATAAGGCTGTAATTGAACAGTAACCACAAAAGTCTCACTAGCATCACTCAGAATCCCCTGCTGAATCACTGCAGGATTATTAATGGCTATTTAATGAATATCTAGATGACTCTTGCAAAGACAATGGTTGCTATACTTGACACAGAAGTATCTATTAAAAACAATTTTCTCCTTTCTTTCCAATAGGGGTGGTGAGAGGCAAAGCAGCTGCTGGGAACTACCCCAGCTATCGAAAGTATTAAATATTAGCCTAAAGGTGACACTCAAAATGCAGGTTTTGATGCTGAGTTATTCCTATGTGTTTCTGGATGTTAGTAAATATCCAGGCTAATATTCCTTTTGGGTGCTAAGGGGAGTATTTTCTCTAATGCTTTCTTTTTCTGTATATAGGAGGAGATAGAAACCTCGTCTCCTTGGCAGATGGAAGTGTGTGGAAGCCACGGCACCAACTCCAGCGCAAGCAGAATCAGGCCCTCTGTGCCGATCTCCAAAACTGGCCTCATCTGGGACCTTCATGCCCATTTTGGCTAAGCACTGAGTTTTCCCCTCTATGCTCTGAAAACTCCTCTTCTCAGCAATATCTTGATTAACAACCAGATCTTTTTGTATAAAACCATGTCAGCCATCAGGCAGAGGTGGCGAGGAACAGCAACCGGAGGAAAGCGATGCTGAAGGAGGATCACACCATTCAGGTAATTTCTTCCCAAATACTGGTCATCAGGGGTCTTAATTCTGATCCAGCCTCCTAATCCCTTCCAGATCTTTAATAGTTAGTATTTATATTGAGTTTGGAGGAAGACTTAAGCTTGGGCTGAGGGTTTACTCAACTTGTCCAACTCTTTGGATACCCCAAGAGAGAGTTTTTTATTAGCACAGTTCCGCTAAGACCCAAAAAGTTCCATTTTCTTTATATTCAGCCATAAAAAAAACAACCCAAGCAAACCTAAGCTGATGTGCAGGCCTTGAATTTTAAGCAAACTTAATACAAATGCAAAATGAACTTTCCCAGGAAAGGGAAAGAAAAAGAGGAAAACTAGGATTTTATGACCTTGAAATAGAGAATGTTTCCTGGGAATTATCCCTTTACAATTATTATTTTCAGGAGTTAAGATTTTTGTTGAAGAGCATATTTTATTCTGCAATTTCATCACCTGATTCTTTGAAGACATCAGGTATCAAGACTGGAAGTATGGGAAGAATATAAACCTGGGAAACTGCGTCCTTCACCAGAAAGAGGGATTTATTGCTGGTTTAGGATCTGGAATGCATTAGAACAACGATATTTTTACTTTTATTGTGGATTTGAAAAGCTCATGTTAGATAAATCTGGTGATATTTAATAATACTGATGATCAAGACCCAGCTGCTCATTTTGGTGTGTTTTATCTGCACAGGACTGAGGTACTTGTGTGTGTTTAGCTGTGGTGCCTGTGTTTGCAACATCAATACGAGTATTTTCACATCGTTACCACTAGAAATAGCTTAGTTTCTTCCAAAGGAAAAGAGGATTTAGGGTAGAAAAAGAGGGTTTAGGGTCGAAAAACTGTCTCAAGAGCTATTTGTTCTCCTTTTTCTGATTTTGCTATTCATTTCTTTGTACAAGTGGCAATGAAAAATCAGCACAAGGTCACTGTCGCTTCCTAAAGGACCTGAGCTCCTCTCAACCCCCTCCCATTCACACTGAATCACTTGTGAACACCGGGAGGCTGAATCCCACCACCGCATGTCGAGATGAGCCCGCAAGATTCCCTCTTCCCTGAAAAACACAGGCAGTGGGAGTAAACCCTTCTACCGGGGATAGAAATCTGGGGTTCACGGCAGGGGCTGGTTTGGGGGAGCCCCTTCACTGCAGAGGAGAGGATGGGTTTGGCTGGCAAATAGTGACCTCGGAACCCTGGGCACAGGTTTTTCTTTCGGGGCAGCGGTCTTACCGGCGCAGGAGTGCAGCGGCTTGGGCCGGACGAGGAGGGACGGACAGACGGAGTAGAGGGAAAGTTTCTCGAAGTAGTCGCAGGTCTCCTTGGAGAGGATCTCGTCGATCATGAAGGTCTTGTAGCGCCTCCTGCCTGCCCTGTGC
>NW_009932784.1:0-449 GCF_000696875.1 Nestor notabilis
GCAAGAAGCTGCTGAGCCACAGTATCTGTTTCGTTGCTACTTCCGAATAACTTCTTGCTGCTGTTTTATAGACCCTTCAGCAGCAGGGGAGCCAGTGTCATGTCAGAATGTTGAGCAGATTTCTCACTTCAGGGCGTAGGTTTTTCCCCTCTTCACCTTCCATGTAGACACACTACCTCATGGATTCAGCGTATTAGACATGGAGTGCATATGTCACAATTTATTTTTAGGACAATAAAGTAACTAATGCATCTGCTGAGCATTTCCTGAAGTAGGAATCTTCTCCTACATATTAACTGTCAACCCCTAAACCACCTGAAGAGTCAGGTTTTTAAAAACACCACAGACACTGACCAATGTTCTTGTAATTATTGTTGTGTTTCTAAAGAAAGATGTTAGTTTCATGGCAGGGGAAGTGTGTGTGTGTAACAAATGTTTTGAGCAAGTGT
>NW_009932785.1:0-219 GCF_000696875.1 Nestor notabilis
TCCTTCCCGCCGCCTCCCCGAGCCCGGCCGCCTCTGCTCGGGTTTCCAAGCGGTGATCTTTGGGTTTCCTACACTGTAATTCTGTCTTTCCCTCATTGCAATTTGTGTGGCTTCGGAAGGCTTTAAACAAAGGGGTTTTTTTATTATTTTATATTCTTTTCTTTACCCCCAAAGTCAGATCGGGATTGTCGCTGGCGGCCCGTAGGGAGGGGTGCGGCG
>NW_009932785.1:413-848 GCF_000696875.1 Nestor notabilis
GATTTAATTTTGATGGAAATAAATGGAAACGTTCTGGGAGGGTTTCATCAACCGAGCAAACGTCCGGATGATTTTTTTTTTTTTTTAATGAAAACAAATAGTGAATTCTGCGAGGTCTGCTGATGCTTTTCATGTACGAGCAACGAGAAAGCATGTATATATTATTATTTCTGGAATAATTTGAGAACGACTTCCTATTTTTATCATCGGTTTTCAAAGAAATTGTATTTCTGGTAAAAACTAGGGGGTTATCTGAACGTGCACAAGCACAAGGGATTTCTTAAACAATATAACTTTTTTAAATGCAGTATTTCTTCTTCAACGCAAAAGCTTGACCCGAGTCAGCCTCGCACAGCTCCAGCGTTGCCCTTTCCCACAGCCTGGTGCGCTCAGGAGAAATACCCTGGACGGAATCTCACCTCTTCTCGGCTGAAA
>NW_009932786.1:0-3165 GCF_000696875.1 Nestor notabilis
TGCAGGTAGCTTGGCAAGGAAAGCGGTTTCTCTCACTTAGCGGTAGATCCACAGACAATGCGTCCAATTGCGTGTTTTCCATGTGTAGGACTGTGATTTGCCTAAAAGCTGAGGTAGATTGGCTGCTCTTTCATGCCAGTTCCGCCTGTGTGGCTGTAAGTGATTCTTCATTCCAGGAGCGAGATGATCACAGCCGGAGAGGAAACGAGGAGCGAAAGCAGAGACACCCATCGGAACCAGAACACAGGAGAGACAGGAGCGGTGACAGAGACAGACACAGAGACCACGCAGACAGAAGGAAGAACCCAAACGAACGGCCTGGGGTCCGAGGCCACGAGCGAGAGAGGGATGTCCAGAACATCCGTGAGCAGCAAGCAGAGAGGGAGTTTTACAACGAGAGAAGACGAGAGCATCGACAAAACAACCAAGGCAGTGGTGTTGAGCAGAAACCAGAACTGGGGCAGTCTGATAACAAACCTAAAGAAAAACCTTCTGTGAAAAAAGAGAAGCCGAGCTTCGAACTGTCGGGTGCGCTGCTGGAGGACACCAACACTTTCCGAGGTGTGGTGATCAAGTACAGCGAGCCCCCCGAGGCTCGCATTCCGAAGAAGCGCTGGCGCCTTTATCCCTTCAAAAACGATGAGTTTCTGCCAGTCATGTACATTCACAGGCAGAGTGCTTATCTCCTGGGCAGGCACCGCAGGATCGCAGATATTCCCATCGACCACCCCTCCTGCTCGAAGCAGCACGCTGTGTTTCAGTACAGGTGAGTACCTCCTGGTGAAACAGGCTTCGTCAGGAAGGGAAAAGCAAAGCAAACAAACCCCCTTGGATGTGCACAGTGGAGAGGTACAGGTTTGCTGTGAGTACATCAGAGATGGAATTTGTGTTGGCTGCTGCACATCGTCCTAGCAGTAGTCAAAGCCATCTGTAGTTCCTTCTATTTAACCGCAAGCAGCCGTTTAGTAAGACAGATAACACAGCAGGGTTAGACACAACTGCGTGTGTATCCGAACGGGAATGATCTAGCAGGTGTAATTGGCAGTAAAAGTGTTTGAGGAGGAGGTTTTATCCGTGTGGCCTTTCACAGCAAAGCTTGCCCATCTCCTCCGGAGCAGCGGGGGTTGCCTGCTGCTGAAGACAAAGATGCTCTCGTAGGGCACAGCCATCTGTTCGGGTGTAGGAATTGCTTTATGATACCACCGCAAGTTTTAGGAGGCGATGCAGTCTCAGGATCTGCTCAGCCTCACACAGTTTCCATTGCTCTCATCGGGCTTGTTCCGATCTCTGTGAGTACAGATGAGTATAAACTGCACCGGGGCAACCCGTCTGCTTTTGGGGCGTGTTTCCTGTCCGGCTGTTGTGATGGGACGGGTGTTGTTTTGTTTCTCCAGGCTCGTGGAGTACACCCGTGCTGATGGCACCGTTGGCCGCAGAGTGAGGCCCTACATCATCGACCTGGGCTCCGGGAACGGCACCTTCCTAAACAACCAGCGGATTGAGCCGCAGCGCTACTATGAACTGAAGGAGAAGGATGTGCTCAAGTTCGGGTTCAGCGGCAGGGAATACGGTCTTCTCCATGAATCCTCGGATAAATCCGAGGCCAACACAAAGGACGATGATGATGACGAGGAGAAGGAGGAAGAGTCGGACAGTTAACAGCTGAGGAGGGAATGGGAAAGGGCAGGAGAGAGAAATTGCAGTTGAACGTGCGTAGGGATGTGAACGTTGGAGCATCGCAGCACTGATGCCTCTTATTGCCTTAAAGTCCTTTTTCCGTTGCTGTTCTGTTCTGATAGTTTATTTTGGGGGACTTCCCTGATTATTCATTTCTGGTAGTTCTGCGTATTGGGAAATCCAGCATTTTTTGTTGTTTTTTCTTTGCTTTTTCTCCCCAACAAGCAGAAGAGCACCTGGATGTGAAAGCTCTGATGCTGGGACTACTCCACAGACATATGAAGGACATTTCTGTCAGGAAATGACTTAGACCAGAGCTGGTGTATTTAAAATTATTTTTATTGACTGTTTTGTCATAGCCCTTTGAAAATGCTCCTTAGCAGGAATATTAGTTAGAAAGTAACCCCATGAGTTTTGTAACTCCATAGTTTGCCAGATTCCTTTGCCTGGTAGGAATTCCTGGCAGGAGAATTTACCTGGATGGCTCCTAAAAAGGTGGGGAAGTTGGTATGCTCTGGGTACGTGGTTTGCCTTGTGAGGGTATTTCACTGGAATTCACCACCTGAAGATCACAAGGCAATTGGAAATGGAAGTTAAACTCTTCCTGGGGTTTCAGGTGCTGCCGATGTGCTTTGGGAGCCGAGGTCTGGGTCGTGTTCCCACACATGGTGCTGAGCTTATGCTGCATGTCGAGTGTCTGGGGCTGGAGCCTTTATTTCTGGAAGCACCCCAGCTCACAAGTAACTTCTTGGTTTTGTTTGCATCACACAAATACCTTCTATGTGGTGACTTGTTTCAACCCGAGTTTGCACTATTTAATTTCCCTTTTGATAAAGAAAAATACACGAATCACTTGTTTAAAATACTCTTCTGCCCCGTAAAACAACACTTTCGGAAGAGAATGGACAATTCCACTCTCTGGAAGTACTTGCATCTTCGGATGTCTTCCCCCCCCATGGCTTCACAGTGTAAGAAATGTGCATTTCCCACGCTGCTCCCGACGGGTGTTTGTTCCGTGGTCGCAGGCTCCCTGACCTGTGCCCATGTGTGTGCACACATGTTGCACACGTGTTGCGTGTTGCACAGAGGCTGGAACACGGTGTAAATACGGGGTGTTGCTGCAGGTTTTTGAACGGTCCATAGGTAGAGTTTTGGCTCGGAGGATCTCCTTTATATATACGCTAGGGTTTTTAAATAAAGAATTTGTAAATTTAGCCCGAATTACTTTTAGTTGCAATATTTTGGGGGGGGTCCCTTTGTTTTTCCTTTACCTTCCTTGAAAATAGATGAACTTTCAGTTCTGACGTTGCCGTGGAGGCCACCGGATATGTTAAAAATCCATATAAAACTGTGATTCGTGTCCCGCGGCGGCTCCTCTCGGGCTCCTTCACCCCCGACGCCGGCGGGTTCGGGTTCGGGTTCGGGTTCAGGCCCAGCTCAGGGGGCCGGGACCCGGAGCTCCGTCCCCTTAGCGCAGCCCCCTGCTCC
>NW_009932787.1:0-560 GCF_000696875.1 Nestor notabilis
TTAATATTTACTATTATTATTTATTACTATTATTATTTATTACTGTTGTTATTATTATTATTTCCCCTGAAATAGTAGCACTTAATGAAGTAAAGCTCGAGTTTTGGGGTTGTTTTAGCAAATCCTTGCCGTTCTCTGACGCTCCCGGCCCCCGGCTCTTCCCATTTAGCTAAAGCACCAGGAAACTGGGGTTTTCCTGAACCGGGAACCAAAGGACACTCCCTCTTCCATTTTGCCACCTTACTAAAGCAGTGAAGTGCCTGGTTCCTCACCTTGCTTACCAAATCCTGCGTTAATAAAGTTTACTTAGTTATTTCAGTAGATTAAATGTCACGCTTTAGATGGAAAGGGAAGGTTCTCCCTTACTGCCCTGTTTTCCATTTCTGATTTAGGAAAAGGCAGGATTAGCATGGATATTGCATTCTCAAGGACCTCGCCACTATTAAATAGACTGTTAAGTGCATTTTATGGCTGAAGAGCCTGTTCCCAGCTCAGTCGGGAAGACGTGCTAAGTTCATCTCTACCTGCTACATTGAACACTCACTGACTACAACGCTTCC
>NW_009932787.1:630-985 GCF_000696875.1 Nestor notabilis
AACCTCCCTGGAATAGAGGTGGTGCCACTGGAGAAAACTGCTCCGCGGGGTGCGGCCGATCGCACGGCGGAGATTTAAGCGGGCGCGTATCAAACGGGATATGCTGAACGCCCGGGCCGAGCCTTGTCGGCCGCAACACAGCTCCGCGGCTCCGCGGGGTTGTGCTGCTTAACTTCCGCGCCCCCAAAAGCTCCCGGCACACCCGAGATGGCGAGGCTGCTTTTCAGCCTTCCCCGACCGCTCCGACCTCCCGCAGCCGGACCCCGGAGCGCATACGGGAGCTTCTGCCAAACTGCCCCAGGAGCCAAAACCCCATCGAATTCCCGGTCCCTCGGGAACTGCCCGAGGAAAACCC
>NW_009932788.1:0-223 GCF_000696875.1 Nestor notabilis
CCAAAGTCCTCTCCGGAGGGTGTTCTCCCAGCCATTCCCAGCTTGAGCTTTGCACATCCCAAGGATGCCTTTCTCCAAGGGGATCGAGTTGATGCTGCTGATGCTCCGGCCAAGAAGAATTCCCACTTGAGCAGCTCCATCCCAACTCATCCACCTCCCCAGGGAAGTCCTTGAGGACCACGCTCCGCCGGGAATCATCACCCGGCACTTCCCCTCCCCCCCC
>NW_009932788.1:341-809 GCF_000696875.1 Nestor notabilis
GGGATCCCTTTGGAAGTTGCCCTTCATGTCAAGGGAAGGGCTTCGCCGAAGACGGGAAGAGAGGAAAGGTCTACCTGTGGTGGCAGGCGAGCTCCGGGCCGCCGAAGCCCAAGGATCCCTCCACCGGGAGACCTCAAGTGCTTGGAAAAGGGGGAATGCCGGCAGGAGAGGACCTCCTTTCCTTTCCGCTTGTCTTCTCCTCCCCCCCATCTCCTCGTTCTCCTCCAGTCTTCTCCCCTCCCCCCCTAACTCCTCCATGGGCTTTTGCTCCATCCATCTCCTTGTGCACTGCTGGTTTGGCCCCATCCTCGTGCCAAGGGTTGGGGACCCGTGTGCTGGTGCCCCTCCATGACCCGTGGCCTTCTTCTGCGAGTCTTTGGTGCTCCCCGTCCCCTCTGCTCGTGATGCGATGATGCTCCAGTGGCGTGAGAAGCTGCTCCTCGAGGCTCCAGGAGGGACCTCGAGGTG
>NW_009932789.1:0-30477 GCF_000696875.1 Nestor notabilis
CAAAAAAACAGGCTAAAAAAAGAGAGAAAAGAAGGGGTTTTGAAGGGACATTTGGGGCCGGGGCGGCTCTTTCAGTCCCTCCTGCAGCCTCCTCGCACCCCAAGTGTGAGGGTGCTGAGGCGCTGGCACAGGGTGCCCAGAGGAGCTGTGGCTGCCCCATCCCCGGCAGTGTTCAAGGCCAGGTTGTTCAACCTGCTCTAGTGTGAGGTGTCCTTGCCTATGGCAGGGGTTGGAGCTGGATGAGCTTTCTTCCAACCCAAACCATTCTATTGTTCTATGCAGGGTGTGTGTGGTCAGAATGAATGCCACATTAGATCCTGATGGTCAGACGCCAGCTCAGGCAGGCAAATTCCCACCCAGAAGTTTCTCCCACTTAATTCTGTTTTCCCGACCCTCATTGCTGGGTGTTGTCAGCATGGGTGAGCACTGTGGCTGCGGGCAGCCAGGGCACCTTCTTTCCTCCCACAGCCCAGGAGCAAGTGGAGGTTTCGTCAAGGTGAGACGGTGATGCTGGAGCTGTGGAGGATTCCCTGTAGGGAGACAACCTGGCTGGAGCAGATAAGCTCAGTGTAGGTGATGTTCCCTTGGCACAATGAATCAATTCTAAGTGTGGTATCTTGTCGAAAACATGTTTTCTTATCTGTCTCACTTAAATAACCTTTATTTAGGTAATAACCTCACGTTGGAATAATGGCTTTGTCTACTGTTAATATATTCTAGTCCCATTTGCAGTGCTCAGCCAGTAAGAGCACAAAAAAAAGAACGCTTCCCTCAAATATTTAACATATGAAGAACTTTGCAGGTGTATATTTGTTGGAATGTACTTCTGTAGCTGTGCTCTGTCCTCATTACTAAATGAAGTGCTAAATTTAGCATAAAAGCTGTCAACATGTTCCAATCAACATGTCTTAATGACTGCCAACAAATGGAAATGAGGCTGGCATGGAAAAAAGCTGAAAAGGTACAAATGCAGAACAAGATGAGCTCAGCTGTGTTAATAAAAGGCTGCTGCTCACTGCCTTGGGTCACGATTTCAATCAACCCCCTCTGTTTGTGCTGTTCTTTTAATTGTTAGTAGAAATATTGACTAGCTGTGGACAAGGCAACACCCCTCTGGGGACCTGGTTGTGGTGTTTCCTTTCATTCATGTCTCCCCATTGGCAACTACGTGTTGGGATCTCCTCACAAGCCAGTTTTCCAACCAGTTAGCACAGTTCTAACAACTTCCATGGAAGTTTTTAATCAATCTGTCAGATGGTGCAAAGTCAAGCACCTCACCAGGGTGCTCAGCATGTAACGTCCATGTTATTGCCTTAATCAGTCTGCTTTCCATTCTTGTGAAAAGAGTATTTTCCTCTTTAATCCAGGCTTGTCTAACAGGGCCCACTCTCACTGAAACAATGTGGGCTTTCTTCTCTTTATGTTTTTCTTTTCCCCTTCAAGGTGTCCCAGAAGAATCGTTCCTTTATTCCAGCCAAGATCGATGTTAGTGCGTTTCCTGCTTACCATTGCTAAAATGTTGGCTTCTCTTGGCAGGCTTCCAGTTCTTTCACCCTTCACGCTGCTTAATGGTTGTAGGAATTAACATTTGTGTTTTGGAATATGAGGAATGCATTTTGAAGTGCACCAGCTGACAGTCATGGTCCTGCATTTCAAATACTATTGATCCTTTAGCCGTAAATAGGGAGTTTTCTTGCTCTGCAGCCTCTCAGGCAGTGCTGTGCTGTATCCTTGGTTGTTTTTTCTTTACCTGTCCTGGCTGACAATTAGCTTTGAGACCTGAATAAGCTGAAGAATCTCATTTTTAGTTTAAGGAAGATGAGAAATAGCAATTGCTGTATTTTCCAGGTATCTCATATCTTCTCTTTCTTTTAGGTTTTGATTACAAGTGGAAGGCAGGTCTTGGAAATACGGGATGGCTACTAATCAGCTTTTACAGACTAGGCAAAAGAAGAAGTCCTCTAAGGTAAAAACCTTGAAATGTGATGGTACTGACCACCTCAGCTCTCTGTTTTGGACCTGGCATGTCCATGCCTGGTGAGGTGGTGAACACTTTCTGTTGCCTGTGCTGTTCTTGCTTGGATTATTTCCAGTTTAGTGAGTCCAGGAAGATACAGCATGGGGCTTTGACATGTATTTGACTAAAGAAATGTAGGCTCATGAGGTGTGCACAGAGCTTTATTAGCAGGAAGAAAAGTAACAAACTCATAGAGGAACTAAATTGAGTAAACTTTCCACTGACATTGTTCATGCTGAAGTTACACAGTGTTTGGTATTTACACCACCTCCAGTCCCAGACATGTTCTGTTTATAGCTCTGAGCTAAAAATCACTCTGAAAACTGGGTCTGCCTACAGTGCTGACAGGCTCTGTTTGCTGCCAGGTCTCAGGAGAAGCTGTGACAGGCAGTGAACTTGGGCATTGTTCATGCCACACCATCACAAGCACTTGTTTGGCTCCAGAATGAACTGGGGAGAGCTGAGCTGCCAGAAAACTGCACACTTTTGTTTCTAGGGGTGGTTGCCTCTTCAGTGCCAGGATTGGTGCAGTGAGGAGGTGGGAACGGTCAGCTGTGATGAAAGGGGAGGGGATGGCCCACCAGTGCAGTCTGCATCTGAATAAATCACGTCAGATCTATAGATAACTACCTTTAAAACTCTTAATTCCACCCATGTTAGGCAGGAGCCTTCCCTGTGTAGTGTGAAGACCAGAGAAATGTTAACATTACGTTTCCAAGTCACCCTCTTTTTCCACCTACCGAAAGTTGTTTCTAAATGTAATCCCTGTGTTACACTAAAATGGGGCTGATTTGGGATTTGGCCTTCTTTTTTTTTCAGGAATCAGTGTTGTTCCCCAGCAGAATCAGTACTGAGCAGCAGTCTGTGGTGCTGGTGAAGAGGCTCCTGGCCATCTCTGTGTCCTGTATAACCTACATGAGAGGGCTCTTCCCGGAGAGCTCGTACGGAACTCGCTACTTCGATGGTAACATATTCGCTTGGTGCTGAATTCTTATTTCTGCTTGCTGTGTTTTAGCTATAATCTGCTCTACATGTAAGCTGCCAGCTGCTCAGGGGTGTGGGAGTTCAGTTTATTAGGAAGTCAGCAGCCAGGCCTCCTCAGGTCTGGATGCAGACAGCGCTTCTGTATCAGGTAGGCAGCGTAGAAGACAAACAAGAGCTATTGGCAGCTCCTGGCTCTTCTGTTAGTGGTTTATTTAGTTTGTAATAATTCCTCAGCATAGCCAGCCCCATGAATCAGATCTCAGAGGCAGGAGAGTCACTTAAAACCAATAAGTTTTTAAAAATTAACTCTGATTGGTGTGTGTTATTTTCCTTTGGATTGTTGAGCCTTTCAAGTTCGTATTTTCAGCTTTCCTTGTGAGATTGGAAGTAGATTTGTTTGTTTTATTGTGATGGGTCTTATTCTTCTCCTGTGAAAACTGTCTCACATATATCACATATGCTTGGGAATTGTAAATTTAAGAAAGCAAAAAGAACTTTAAAAGCCAAAGTCTTATCGTAGGATCACAGGAATTAGTGATGCTTTGATTCATCAACATCTTCGTGCTCATTCGAGACGTGGTAGTAGGGTGTGAAATCTCTCACTGCATTCCAATCAATTCCCTTATGGAGTTAGGTGTCCTGAAACATGGTCACCTGTACTTGGTGGGCTTGGTTGAGGACACAGGAAATCCCAGATTGGCTCTTGATCACCTAAGCCTGGAAAGCCACTAGTCTTTCAAGTGCCTTTTTGATCAAGAATGTGAACACTTGGCCTACTCCCACCTCTGAGGGCTCCTTGGCTGAACCCAAAGATGTTAATTGACCTCTTCAGTGGGATGGTGGATTTCCTCCGGCCATTCCAAATGCTTGAAAACAGAAGTGGAAGGAGCTGTGTGGAAAAGCTTAGCAGAAGTAGTTTATTCTGAGCACAGTCCTTCACCTCATACGGATGTTGGCGAAGGCCAAATGCAGACGTGAAGGTGTTGTCAGGGAATGGCAAAATAGGTGGGAGTGGAGAAGAGGAAGGAGGAGAGGATGGAAGCTGCTGGGGCTCTGAAATGAAGCTGTAGCTGTGGGAGAGCCCAGAGCATCTGAGGAAAGTTTTGACATTTGAAAACGCAGCCATAAGCTTGTGTCTGCCCACCTGGGACTTGGTGGCAAACCAATGTTTGTGCTCCGGAAGGACCTCTAGAAAAAGCATTTTATCCAAAAAAGGGAGGGTGGCTGGCTTTGTTTCAGTGTTGGTTGCCCAAGAGCTGTGATAAGGATTGTAACTGTGTGCTAAATCTGGTTTTGCAGACCTCTGTCTAAAAATTCTGCGAGAAGATAAAAGCTGTCTGGGATCCCTGCAGATAGTCAAGTGGTGAGTGAGTAACAGCGAAACCAAGACAAGGTTGTGCTGAATAGCAAGACCTCAAGCCCTCGTGTTCTTCTTCTTCCTGAATTTGAAAACCCTGTGCCCAGCAGCACTATTGACTGTGCCAGTGCTGCAACATCCAGTGTGCAGCCTGTGTGCTTAAGCCAGAATTAGCTGCCCAAGACCATGTGAGTTCAAGGTCTGTTGAGGTGTTGGCTGGAGTGAGGTCATGGTCGGGCCTCAGAGCACACATGGGCAGTGTCAGCACTGAGAGAGGGTGACAAAAGTCATGAGGTCGAGTCTGTTTGGTTTAGTCTTTTCTAGTTTCACTTATATAGGGATTCTTGTAGCTTGGGTTTTAGTATGTACAATGTTATATCTCCCTGGATATTGTGTGTCTAAATGCCCTACAACTGTTGTCCCTGCCTGTGGCAGGGGGGTGGAACTGGATGAGCCTTAAGGTCCCTTCCAACCCAAACCAGTCTGGGGTTCTCTGATTCTATTTCAGAGTTGGCATGTTCCCAACAAGCAGAGTCTGACTTTAACATGCTAAGGAGACACCTAGCTGCACTTCCTTTGACTCAGAGAGTAAATATCTCACCATTGCCACCTCAAACAATATTTACTACTTTGAGAGAATCCATAGCTGTAAGCTATGCATCAGATAGCGGGGCTTTACAAGACCAGACATGCCAGGCTGTGTTCAGATGGGAGTTTCAGCCAAGCTCTGCACAAAGCTGATGGGAAAAAAAGCCATCAGAGGTCACACTGGGAGCTGGAATAGAGCACTGAACAGAGAGCCACCAGCACCAGCCTTACCCCTCCAACCCTTGTCTTTGCTGGGATGTAAGTGGCTTCCAGGCTGACAGGATGCTGTCCTGGAAGTATAACAATGCACAGATGCAGGAGGGAGGACAGTGCCTTTAACATGATTGATCTGAAAAGGACTTTACAAACCCAAAATGTTACTATCTTGTCCTAATTACAGAAAACAAAAAGCAGTTTAAACTGTGCTTAATGGGTGTGTGTTCACAGATCTGGAGATATCTATTTTGCTGGTTAGTGTTATTGTGTTTCTTCCCTGCAGGATCCAAGGTTGTTTTCATGCTTTGGAGAGGCAATATGTAAGTTTTGTTCACATTTTTAAAATGGGAGTTTCCTATTTCTTCATGAAGTCTGGTCAAAGCTTTCTTTCCATTCCTGGTTTAGAGTTTTGTAGTAATCTTGCATGGACACGGCACACATTTACAGCTGTGAGACGGGGGGCGAGGCCCTGCCCTGAGTGTATACATGTGAGGTTTGGGATTTTACTCCTTGAGCCCAAGTACTTAGTGCTGCTGCTCCCTAAGCTTGCTTGTCTGCGGTGTATGAACTCATCTGGAGCCTGAAACGGATTTCCCTTAGTGCTGTGTCCTACATTTGCATTCTCTAATGCGTGGATAGAGACACTGCCTGTCAGAACTGAGATCTCCGTGCCTGTTTTCTTGAGAAAGGTTATTGTGTGCTTCTGCATTCCTTTATTTCCTTTCCCCAAGTCTTTTCCCTTCTTCTCATCTTCTCTAACTCTCCTGGCTTTTCTCTTGGGTTCAGAATTCATTACTTTTTTTGGAAAGTAATTCATCAAGTCATGCACGTAACTGGTTCCAGGGCAAAACCAGCCTGTAAGTAATCATGTTCTTTGCTGATTCTCATATAAAAAATGCTCTGCACAGGCAAAAGCACCAACTGTTGTCATCTCTGTCAGCACTGCTCATCAACCCACCTCTCGTCTCGAGATGAAGTGGTGTTGGTTTTGGCACTGATGATCAGATGGGCTCTTGCACATGAGTACAACTGTCAACGTGCATAAGATAATTCAACATGTTGTGAACTCAGTTTATTGCTTCCTGACAGCTCCTGGGGATATTTAGTCCTTTGCTATTTATGAAACACAAATTAATTGTTATTTGACAAGGATTAAGGAGGAAAATGGAGACTTTTAGCGTGTGCTGTAGGATTGTTTTCAAGAGTAGTCCCACGTACGTTTCCTTGCTGTAGGATTCACTAAATACCTTTGGGAAGTTTCATAGCAGAGAGCAAATATTAGTCTTCAGTAGGGGTAGACGCTCTGGTAAGAGAGTTTCAAATCGGTGTGGCCTTTGGAGATTTGTTTCAAAGGAGTCCCAAGGGGGAAGTCCGGAGCCTGCGGTTGTTTCCTTGGGAAATGACAAGTAAAGCCAAAGCAAACTGGCCACTAGGTGTTGCTGATGCTGTGCTGTGAGGAATCTGTCTTCCAACTCCCACTTTGTTGAATGTCTCTGTTCCCTTTCTGTATGCAGACACTTCGATTTTGCCTTTCTTTTCCTTGCCCACTAAGGTTAGGTTTTGATACTGTGTTTTGTTTTTCCCTCCTCAGTTGCACATTGCTCTCCTCGCAGTAAGTAGACTGGTTTCCTTCCCCCCCTGCTTGAAAGAGATATGGAGTCAAGGTTGTGTCAAGCCACTTGTGCCTTTTTTAAGGGGAAGTCAGTATGTATGTGGTTTGTAACAGAGCATTGACCTTTCTGGAATATGGTAAATATGAATTCCTAGGCTGCGTGGGAATATCTTTCTCAGTATGTCAGACTCCTGACCGAGGCCTTCCATGCATCCTTGAACTCCTAGAAGCACTTCCATGTGCTTCATATCATTGCTTCCTTTAAACTCTTGCCTCCACCCTTGGAAGCTGCTGTGTCTTCTCCATTTCCCCCTGCAGAAGAGTCCTCCTTTTTAATCTGATCCCCAAGAAACCACACACACACTGTTGGTGGTTTTGTAGTGAGTCTTTTGCCCTTGGTAAAGCCCCAAGAGCTGTGCTATGCACCTCTTCCATGCATAATCTGAGTAGTTCCATCTCAGGCATCAAGAGTTGCCTGTGAGGGTTGGAATGGGAATTCACCTCATTCCTCCACAGTTACACAGATGAGTGTCTTCTACCTGTCTTTGAAGTGGTGTTGGCTGCTGATAGAGGAGGGCTGTTGCTCAGCCATTCTCTTTTCTGATCCCACCCTGAGGATAGTACAATCTTTGCTGTAAAATGAAAAATATCATTGTTTAGGCACTTTGCACTAGGTCAAGTTGTCCAAGGGGAGAATGGCCTCACTGTGCTTTCTTACACAGATTTACACCAATCCCAAGGAACCGGAGGTAAGAAAGAGTCTTAATTAATCTTTGAGGCAACTGCAGGCATGGGTGAGTAGATTTGTATTCAGAGTGGCCTCGTAGGCTTCAGTTCTACCCTGCCATAGCTGCCTGCTGACCCCGTTTCTCCTCTTCTGCCTTCACTGCAGAATGACAGCTCAGTGAGCTGGACTGTGATCAAACACTCCTACTGGGCATGAGGCTGGGGGCCCGTCTGGGCCTCGGGCAGGGATGTCAACAGGCAGCTAATGGGCATGTTCCCAGGTTTGGTTTTCTTTCCCAAAGAAGAGAAGAAATGGGAAGTTCCAGATAATTCCTTTATGAGCCATCCTTTTCAAAGCAGTGCTGAACAGACAGCTGGTTTTACATGGAGAGGGGTTTAGAACAGAAGTTCTGTATCACTTCAGACCTGGGCTGCATGTGGTGGTGGTGCCTGTCCTTGTCCTTTCAGTGCTCTCTGTGGTGGTTCCATTTTGTCCACATCTGGCTGGTGCAGGGACTGGGCAGTGAGATCTAGAAGTGATCTCCAGAGCACTGCAGAGAGGAGCAGCAGAGTCTTTGCTCCCTTGAGGACAGTTCTGCTGGGTCTCACCTCAGCGTGTGGGGAGGGAGCGAGAGTTTAGGCTATCCTGAGGCTGGGATTTGTAAGGAAGGCTCAGTTAGGGGCTCAGCTGAGCTCCTACAAATTGACCTCATTGCCTGCGGAAAAAGTGGATTATAGGCATGGAATTGGACTACAATAGACCATTTCTCTTGTGGTGAAGTTGTCTGTTCTTCCTCATGATTCTCTAAAATCAGAGCAAACCATTTCCTTTTAACTGGAAAATCAGCAAGGTTGTTTTTTTTTATCTCCCTCAGAAAGACCAGGACAATTCAGCAACTTTTGCCCATTCAATATTGTTTGTATTTCTCAGTAGGAAGAGTCCTTCAGGCCCTTGTCTCTCTGGGCCAGGCTTCCTTGTGACACTGCATCACCCACGGAGCTCACAGTCCTCCTTTAGTAAGGGAGGATGGAGGGATGTGTTGATGGTTGCCTGCCCCAGGGGCTGCTTAGAGATTTCGGCTGGGGAGTCAGGCCACAGAGGAAGTGGAAGGAGGAGGCAGGAAGTTTGTCATTTTGGGGTGACTTTTTCAGTGCTAGGTAAGAAGTGGCTGCTGAGAAAATCTGCCAAAGCCTATGCAAGGAATAATAGAGTTAATGCTGTCATCACATCACTAAATGAATGCTGTGCTCTGGCCTGAAGCTGTCAAAGGTCACTGCTAAGGTCAGGCCACATCTTTACACTTGCTGCTGTAAGAGATGACCTATATTTTCTTTTCCCCTCTCTTGCTAAATCTTCAGACAGTGACTGAACTGTACCAGTTCAAATTCAAGTACAAGAAGGAGGTGCCCCAGATGGACATCATCAGGTAATGCTTTGGGTTTATTTCTCAGAAATAAAACTGTGCTCTTGAAGCACAAGGAAGAAACTGCACTTTGTGATGAGAGCATGTCTGAGGGGGTTCAGCCTCAGGGTATGAACTGCTGAGCTGATGAGCAGAAACACTGCAACACAGTGCCCCAGCACTGAATTGAGGACAACTGATAGAACTGGTGCCTCATCAGGGAAGCGATGCAGAAACCAGCTCAGTTGTTGAGCTTGCTGCTGCCTCAACAAGTGTCTTGCCACTTCCCCCAGGCAGCCTGGTGCTTCCAAAGGAAGCTTTTCCAGGTTGTCTCCCTTTCACCATGACCCTGCACCCAGGATTGCTATTCCTTGGGCATTTGCCTACATGTCTCCTGCTTGAGCAGTCTTGCATGGGTGACCTGAGAGAACTTTCACTCGATGCTGCAAACTGTGTGGCAGGAAGCAGCAGGGTTTTGCATCTTTTGGTCTCTCTCTGTCTGTTAGGTATTTTAAAGCTGTGCTTAGCAGGCCGTAATCTGGGTAGTTGAAAATAAATACTGTCAGAGGCCGTTGGGTGTAACCAAAGCAAAGGGAAAGGATTAACCCTTTGTGAGTTCACTTCTGCAGTTGCCATTGAGAGATGGAGCTTTAGGCCTTGGAAGCTGCTTGTGCAGCAAGAGAGCTCTACTGCCTTGTGTGCTCCTCAGGAAGCTCTTCCACAACACTCCAGTTGTGTGTCATTTGCTGCTCTTTCTCTAAACACATCCAAATAATCTGTAGTATGTGGCACAATGATTTTCTGTTGGGAAAATCTGAACCGTGTCCAAGTCTGAAGTGTCCTGTGAATGGTATCTTCTGCTTCTGCTTTGAAGCTGCTGTCAGTTGTCCTCCCTACACTGAGGGGAAGAGCAGACCTTTGGGATTTGAGAGAGAGTCATAGAATCCCAGACTGGTTTGTGTTGAAGGGGCCTTAAAGCTCCAACCCCCTGCCACGGACAGGGACACCTTCCACCAGAGCAGGTTGCTCCAAGCCCCTGTGTCCAACCTGGCCTTGAACACTGCCAGGGATGGGGCAGCCACAGCTTCTCTGGGCACCCTGTGCCAGCGCCTCAGCACCCTCACAGGGAAGAGCTTCTGCCTCAGAGCTCATCTCCGTCTCCCCTCTGGCAGGTTAAAGCCATTGCCCTTGTCCTGTCCCTCCAGGCCCTTGTCCAAAGCCCCTCTCCAGGTTTCCTGGAGCCCCTTTAGGCACTGGAGCTGCTCTAAGGTGTTCCCTCCAGGAGCCTTCTCTTCTCCAGCTGACCCAGCCCAGCTCTCTCAGCCTGGCTCCAGAGCAGAGCTGCTCCAGCCCTTGCAGCCTTTCTCAGGTCAGTCATTTAAATAACAGTCCCCTGGTGGAGCTCAGCATCCCCTGGTGTGGCCAAGGAGAGGCTGAGTAATCCTGCTGTTGTGTTTCTGTCTGCTGTATTGACATTTCATTACTGTTCTGGGGCTTCAGAGCCTGTGGCATGGGATTCCTGGGCTCTGTTGTTTCCTCAGTGACTGACACTGCTGTCACAGGGTCACACGTGTACCTGCAGTCATTAATAAAGTGACCTTCTGGCACTGATCAGGATTGTGTCATCTTTGCTACCAGCTCCCTTGGCTGATAACACTGCTTTGGCACACCTGTAGTGTTTACTGGCATGTGCAAATTCAGAGTTAATCATTCCTTGAGAGGTGTTCTGTGGATCTGCATCCTCGGATCTGAGGGCTAAAGGGAAAGGTCTCCTAAATGGTCTCTGCCTTATTTTGGCTGGATATTGGAGGGATTCCTTGCCATGGATCCCAGTCCTTCAGAGCAGTTTCTCAGCTTCGACCTGTCAACACATTCCTGCATGAAATTCACAGTGTTAATCCCATATTGAACCAATACTTGACCTGTTAATTCCTATGGAAGTCTCATCTCTTTTTTACTTATACTCCTTCCCCTTCCCATTTCTATCCTGCTAATCCCAAGATTTGTAAGGTGATGTGGGAGGGAAGGCCCTGCCTTCTCTTTAGTCCACCTTGGGCATTGCCAGCAGTGGTACTCTCGTGTGATGTACATTTCTGATCATGCAGGATTTAATCTAATGGCACAGCATGCTCAGCACAGGGTTGTGCCACCAGCATTTTGGAGCCTACCAAACCATGCCCTGGTAGTCAAGCAACAGCCTCTCTGTTTTCACAATGAGCCAAGAAGCTTCAATTGGAGGGAGAAATGAGTCTTAAAGAAGCTGTTGTTCCAATGTTTAATCAGTCAAATTCAGCCCTGGAGTCCTCTCTGCTCTCTTAGGTTGCTTACTGCTCTTAAAGCACTTTGGGGTGATTGTGTTGGGGACAACCAGCCTGTGTGTAGTGTCATCCACCTGCCAGTGGTCTGCCAGTGATGTAATGAGGGAGCTATGGGGTTTTTATGGCCCCTTCTTATTGAAAGTCAAGGAAGTTCAGGTTTCTTAGTCACATAGTGATTCATCCAGTCCATCTTCAACTGTGTGAAGTCAGCTGCTGATCTAAGTTTCTCATCTCCTCTACCTCTGTAGTCAGGAGAAACAAACTCCTCCAGAGGCCTATTCATCCCACTCCTGTGAGGTGTTATCTCAGTCTAGACTGCCTGCTTAGGCTGCCCAGCTGACATTTGGATGGGTGAAGGAGGTGAGAGGAATGCCCCTTAGTCACTTTGGAAGAATGTGCTTCTGAGCTGGTTTTTCTTCCATGCAACTGAAGTGAGAACATGCAATTCACTTCTCTTCAAGCTGCAAAATAGCCTCTGCGATGAATCAACTTTATATGGGATTCTCACCTCATTCCTCTCATTCCTGAAATTGCTGAGGTGAAAGGCACTTGTTTTATGGTCCTTTGATCCAATTTAATCATGTTCAAACAAGTGAGTCATGACATCTGTATAATGGGGTCCATTGCCCCAGCTACGAAGTCTGTTCAAATGTAAATGCCATGCCTCCTAGTTCAGAGCTGCCACCCCATCCCTGGCATGTTTCACTTCCCTGTTGATCTGGCATTGTAGCTTTGGGCTGGTGGTTTCAGACAAGTCAGTGGGTGCTCTGTATTTGTAATTAGGTTGTGAATATTCATGACTGAGGAAAACAAATCTGTTATTCTTCTTCTGATTGTAGCAACCAAGTGAACTTTGTGGATGGGGTGTGCAGTGAGGATGTTAAACAGGCCAGCAGGCTCCTGATCCGGAAACTCTACCTGCTAATGCAGAACCTCGGCCCACTTCCCAATGATGTTACCCTCACCATGAAACTCCTCTACTACAATGATGGTAGGTGGAGAACAGTGTGCGCTGGGGGGGAAGATTCCCTTTCCAGCAGTTCCTGTAGTAATCATGGGCCCCTGTGAAGTAAATAAAGCACAGAAAGGTGAAATGGTCGAAGGTATTGGCCGAAAGCAATGAGAAATGGTGTAAAACACAGTAAAACCTTCTGACACATGGGCATGGCAGATGCCTTTTAAGACAGGTTTGAGCTTCCATGTAACAAACACAGGCATGTAGTGCCAAAAGGAGACACTTGACTCCTTCACTGGTAGGCTTTGGTGTTTCAAGGCCATGTCAGGTTCTGCACCTAGAAAGCTGAGCACATGAATGGTATCTCAGCATCCTAAAGTCATTCTTTCTTCAAGCTCCCTGATCACATTTGCTCAGCTCATTTTTATCTTTGCATTCTCTCCCTTCTTCCTGACAAAAGAACCCCAGAATATTTTCAGTGGCTGATACAGTTACTCAAGGCTGACATACGCTTGTTCTGTAATAGATCAGCTAAAGGAGGCATGGAACTTGGTTTCTCTGACATCAGTGGGTTCTTTCTCCCTGTGTAGTAACTCCTGATGACTACCAGCCCCCTGGCTTTAAGGCAGCTGGCAGCCCTGCTGACCTGTTGTTCGATGGTGATCCTGTCAACCTGAGAGTAGGGTCAGTCTCTACCGGCTTCCATCTCATAAAAGTGAGAGTGACAACTGAAAAGAAGAGAATGGGGAAGGTTGAGAGCAACCTGATCAAGAGGAATGGCCCTACTGAGATCTCCCATCAAGGGTTAGACTGTGATGAAGAGGAAGAAGAGGGGACCACAAAGGTATAGAAATGGCTCTATTCAGTTCTGGCTGGAAGACCAGAGTTAATCTAGCAAAACTCTCCTTAAAAGACACATTTTCTCAGAATTGGAGTTTCATGAGGGTTTCTGCTTGTGTTGGGCAGCAGCACTGCAGTGGGTTGAACACTGGGGCTGGAACTTGTAGACATCAAGTGAATTTTGGAGGTCCAGAGAAGGGCACCGGAGCTGGTGCAGGGCCTGGAGCACAAGTGTGATGAGGAAGGGCTGAGGGACCTGGGGGGTTTAGTGTGGAGAAGAGAAGGCTCAGGGGGGACCTTATCGCTCTCTCCAACTGCCTGACAGGAGGATGGAGCCAGGAGGGGGCTGGTCTCTGCTCCCAAGGAACAAGGGATGGGACAAGAGGAAACGGCCTCAAGCTGCACCAGGGCAGGTTTAGCTGGAGCTGAGGAACAATTCCTTGCCCAGAGGGTGCTCAGGCATTGGAACAGGCTGCCCAGGGCAGTGCTGGAGTCACTGTCCCTGCAAGTGTTCACAGCTCGTGTAGCCGAGGCCTCAGTGCCAGGGGGTAGCGGTGGCCTTGGCAGGGCTGGGGTAAAGGTTGGACTGGATGAGCTTAAAGGGCTTTTCCAACCTGGCTGATTCTGTGATTCTCACTTCATTCCAGAGTATCCACTGACTCCCAGAGGCTGGTATGTTCTCCCAGGGAGAACACTCAGACACAGACATAGCCAAAACGGAAAACATTGCAAACAGTTGTGCACTTTCACTTGGTGTCTCTCAGCATGAAGCCATGTTCCACTGTGTAGTTAGGTGGGATTCCTCCAGCCATCTGGAAGCTGTGTGTTGTGTTTGATTTCTCCAGGCACCCTCTGCACTTAGTGGAGGAGGAGGAGGCATCTTAAGCAGGTAATGCCCTTAGATACCAAGATTGACTGGAAGGAATGGTCCTCTGGTGGTGCTGCTCTCCAAAATGATGGAAGAAGGAACCTTAACATTAGGTTGTCAGTGTCAGGAAATAAAGCTCAACATAACTAACTCCTCAAGATAGGAAGCCATTTAGGTGGGAATTCTGTCTTATCTAAGGAAATTTCTCTCTTGAAAGACGTGTAGGCTTGGGAAAAGGAAGGACATGGAGGAGCTGTGAAAATCTCATCCTTATTTGTGCTGGGCTTATGGATTTACCACCTGGGTGTGTTTTTTAGGTTCTGCTAGTAAGACAAACCATCATTTGCTTTACAGAGTCACCCTCTCCCTGTCAAAGCAGATTCAAGTGAGCATGGAGAGGACAAAAGTGACAGATGGAAAATGGAAGCATCTTCTTACCTTCAAGATACAGGTAAACACCAGTTTCAAAACTGAAGGAGCTTGTGGCTGTGTCCTACCATAACACTGAGGCTTTCTCACTTACTTTGAAATGGATGAACAGAGTTTGTCAGGCTGTTTGAATTGTGTCAGGTGAGATTGAACTACAAAATAGGGTTTCTTGTAAATGCTTGGTTTGTTAACAGAAACAGATGATTTTTTTATCCATCTCTTTATCTCAGCAGGGTTTTTTCAACTATGGAGGAGATGCACAGTTCATCAATGCTGAGTTACATTTTCTACACTTTCCCCAAAGCTCTAGTCCTTTAGTTGTCACAGTTTGATTTTGCTAATGACTTCCATATATGAAAACGTGTGAAAATACAGGACAAAAAAAGCCTTCTCTCTCACTCCAGTGAACCCAGCTCCTGATATACCATGCTGAATCTGACCTTTGAGGCTCTCAGATATAGCCTGTGGAACAATACCATCTAGTGACAAAATGGTAAATAGCATTCCTGAGATCCCCAAGCAGTGGAATAAAGCAGCTTGTCTGCTATGAAGTCACCTTTTCAGGTCTTTCTCCTGCAGATTCTCTGATGACTAATAAGGGCTGAACTCGTACTGTCACCTTTTCCACTCTGGGGATATTCACAGGATCTTTCTCCTCTGCCCACTTGTCTGCTTTCATAAAACTGAGGTGCTTTGGTACCCCCCCCCCCCCCCCATCAAGTTTTATTCAAACAGTGTAATAAGGTCAATAGTTATTACTCAGGGGACATCTCCCCTCCTTTCCCATACACACACACATGGATAAAGCACATGCAGACATAAGCTTTGTTATCTTAGAAACCAGGTTAGCTAAAGTATTGGTAGGAGCTGCTGCAGGTTGATGAGTTACACGTTCAGATGACACTTAATTCTGAAATCCCTGTTTCCAGGAATAAACTGCCAGTTTTGGCAGTGCCTGATGGCAAAGGTTATACAATTTCAGCCATGGGATTTTGCTGCTGTGTGTTACTCAGGCATCTGTGCTTTCTTTTTTCAATTAAACATAAGGTGTTAGCTTTGGAGCTAATTTTGATGTGATGCTTGGATTGTAGGTGGAAAGAAGACAACTGGAGTCAAGGAGATGGGCAGGATGCTTTGCTCAAGGGGATCTCAGCAGGTGAGGAGGTATTAGTGGTTCTAAGATATGCCAGGCAGGGTGGAATCCATTGCCATGAACATTCTGTCATCAAGGATGGCACAAGATTTAACTGACATTAGTGGCTTTACTGTGCAGTATCAAAATACATAGAGGTGACAGAGTATGAGGGCACAGGGATAGAAGCATGAACTGGAAGCATTTAGGATGAAAGCGTCTGTGATCAGCTTATTTCATCATCCAGTGTAAGGAATTTCTCCTGGTCTCTGGAGTGGGCAGCTGTGAATTACACACAGAGGCTGATGGTATCGGTGTCTCCCCCCAGGCTTACCTGTGTGTGTGTGTTTGGATTAAGTTCTGAAATCACCACCCCATTTTAAGTTTGAAAGGTGTGTTTGTCTGCTGCCTAACATGGTCTTCACCTCTCCTTCCTTGCCTCCAGACTGTCTTTCCATGTGAGTCACAGGTACTTACTGGATCCTCTCCCTTTTTAGCTACCTCTCTAGGATAGGAAGAATTATCCCCTCGAGGTGCTGATCTCTTTCTCAGCAGTTGTTGGGGCAACCCAAAGAACTGGGGTAGGCCAGACATGTAATCCTAGATAAGTCCAGTTGTGTGAAATAACCCCATCCTGGAGGCTGCCCCGGCCAAAGCCTGAGTCAGAATCAGAGCTCCAATTCCTGGGCTTGTGCAGAGGTTTTTTCAGTGACAGGGCAAATCTGTGAACACCACCAGACTTGCCACTTGATCCTCCTCCCATTCAAATGAATTGAGCATCATGTGAGCTTGAATGTGCAGAGGCTGAATCTTTACAGGGTAAGTTAATGAGAGTAGGAAATTGCTACTAAAATTTTCCCCGCCTCTGTTGAAAAGAATCCCGGGGTGTCTAACCCAGACAGAGCTGGAGACTACAACCTACCGTGTCATTCAAAAGGCATCTGTGAAGTATTTGCCTTGACTCTACATCTTAGAAATGAACTTCTGTGCCTAGGCTGGTATTTTTCAAACTCTAACCACATTTTTGTTTGGTGTCACATCCTCCAGTTTCCTTCTGATCGCTGTTTATTCTGTCGTCTGTGTGAAAACAGGAGCCTTTTTTGTTTGGAGGTCGTGGTTGTCCCCCTGATTCATGCTCTGACATTCTTCTGGGTCTGTCACGATTGGAAGCAGAGCACCAGACACCTCTGTGCTCGCAGCATGTGAATTTCATTAGGCTACAGTAGCAATAGTGAGAGTTTGTGGAGGTGGTGGAAACAGCATTAGTTGCTGAAAACTGGAAGAGTCACTTTATCCAGTGTATGCTTCCAAAGACTTCTAGAAAAAACAAATCCAGGCCCTCTGCCTGGTACGTTCTGCATGGCAAAGGGCTTTTAATGTATTCTTTGATACTGTTTTTTGGAAGTTGGCTAATATTTCAGCCCATTTAAGGAAAAACCAAGTCAAGTCACTGGTTAAAGTCATCATTGTAAAGCCAGTGTGAATAAAAATTTGACACTATTTTCCACATGAGAGGGACTTTCCCTTCTTTTCTGAGGGAAGTGGTTAAAACAAATGACCATTGTGTATTCCACTTGAATCAGGAAGCCAAACTGGTAAGTGAAGTTTGTCTTTAAAAATGGGGACAAGCTTGAGTGGATGGGAAGTCTGAGTTAGGTATTATCTAACAGGGTCAAGTGTAGGTAAGATGGGTAGAAGCAGGGTATGAATGTAAACACCTTAGTGCTCTCCAGACTGCAGTGCAGTCAAGCAGTTCTCCAGCTGTCACAGAGTGTTCAGAGAGCTCTCTGCTTTAAAGAGCTTTAAGTCTCCAGAGTGACTTGTTTTCTCCTGGATTTCAGAGTTTAATCAGTTTGGTGGGTTAGGGGCCTTGGGGAACAGCGTAGCCCAGGCCATGGAGGGCTCCCTTTAGTGGGACAGGCATGAGCCCTTAGACTTGCGGTGCTAGTGTGTGACTTTGAGTGTTAGGTTTCCACCATAAGATCCCTTTGAACTAGCTTACCAAATGATTGCTCACGTACCAGCACTACTGTGGGGGAGAGAGGAAGACTGGATGGAGAGGAACAGGCAAAAAGGGCCTGGGAAGGAGTCCTGCCCTTCTGGTGGCAATGCAGTGGTAGGTGCTCAGCTGTCCATGGAGCAGCAGCTCAGGGACATGGGTTTAGAGGTGCTCTCTGTACCATTAACCGTTCAGGCCATTGTCTTCAGAACTAACTAGACCAATCTGAAGTGTCCCAGAGTGTGATATCTGTACAAGGATTTGGTATTCTAAACGTGCTGAGTTCGGAAATGGTGCCCACAGCCAGGAGCTGCTTTTGGAAATCAGAGAATCAACTGGGTGGGAAAAGACCTTTAAGATCACCAAGTCCAACCTTTACCCCAGCACTGCCAAGTCAGTGTGGACGAGCCCATTACTGCTCTTCCTCCAAAGTGATCTGCTTTTTCCTTCTGGTTCCTTGATTATTCAAACTAAGACCAGTGCTGTTGGAACTGAGTTTATTGGTTATTATCTTCCTGACCTATAGCTCTTCAGGAAAACCAGGAATGAAAGTATTAACGGTTTATTTTTATCTGATCAACATAGGAGAGACAGGATGTGGATCTGCTGGAGGAGAAGCAGCTATTCCTGCCCCGTTTGGCCTTTAGCAGTGGCCATGGAGAGCCTCCATAGAGGGTTTTCCAGATTGGAGACAAATTTACATGCACTCAACTGGCTTGTTATCTGCAATCTCATGATTGATGGATCAAACGGGAGATTGCCCTTTCCCAGCACAGCAGCTCTGTAATTAATCATCCAGAGTTAGACACCAGCATGTAAATAAGCCCACCTCTGCTGGCTTCAGGAGAGTTCTCATTGCATCAGCCAAGGATTGGGCCCATGCGCTATCCTTGTGCATCTCACTACTTGCCACTGGCACCCAGGAGTGTGAGAAGATGAGGAAAATAGGGAGTTGCTGCCCATTGTTACAGCTTATAGAAATCTGCTGATGTGAATGGGGTCCTGCATGAACCTGTGGTAACTTTGTGAGCTCTTCAGAGGACTGGAGCAGCTCTGCTCTGGAGACATTCGGAGAGAGCTGGGCTGGGTCAGCTGGAGAAGAGAAGGGGAGACCTTAGAGCAGCTCCAGTGCCTAAAGGGGCTCCAGGAAACCTGGAGAGGGGCTTTGGACAAGGGCCTGGAGGCACAGGCCAAGGGCAATGGCTTTAACCTGCCAGAGGGGAGACTGAGATGAGCTCTGAGGCAGAAGCTCTTCCCTGTGAGGGTGCTGAGGCGCTGGCACAGGGTGCCCAGAGAAGCTATGGCTGCCCCATCCCTGGCAGTGTTCAAGGCCAGGTTGGACACAGGGGCTTGGAGCAACCTGCTCTAGTGGAAGGTGTCCCTGCCCGTGGCAGGGGTTGGAGCTGGAGGAACCTTAAGGTCCCTTCAACCCAAACCAGTCTGGGATTCTATGATCCTCTTGTGAATCCTTAAACATTCCTGTCCTGCAAATTGATTTTGGTCAGCTTTGTCTTCATGTAGCAAACATGTTGCAGTGGAATGAATTTGGAGTGAAACAGAACTAGAAGATGAGTAAAATCTGACCATGTGGACGCCTCTGCAGACTTTTATCTCCCATCAGGAAGCTGTGGGCTGAAGTTCTGGGGTGGTCCTTAGAGCACAGTCTCACTGCAGGGAGCCCTGAATCGCCCCTGACTGAGCCTGCACCAGAGCTGGGAATGATGTGGCCATATCAGCACAGCACAGATCAGCCTCCCAAGTTTCTGGCTTCATTAGCTAGCACCAGACACTGCTTGTGCTGCTGGACTGGCTGTGCTTATGCTACTAGACTGCTGTGGGACATGAGGAAGCGTGTTGACACTTGGCATTGTGTGGACATACCACTTTGGAGCAACGATAGCTCAGGGATCTCTGCAGTGCGACTCACTGCCTGCTGCAGGCCTGCTCCTGCCATGAGGATTAGCTCTTAACTGGAGCTGTCTGGAAGTCAGGTGTCTAGGGAGACATTCAGACCTAACTGTTGTAAGTCAGTGTTGGTTTAGACCTCAGAGGAGAGCCTGTCTGGCCTCCAGCTGCTGCTTCTCATGCAGAAGACTTGGCTACCTGGCCATGTCCTTTCTCCCAGGGCCTGTGGCAGCAAGGGAAGCCAGTGTGACCAGAGCCCTGCATGGATGACACTCCGCAAGTAATATCTGTTGCGTTTGCTGGTGATCAGCGTCCCTGATGGAGATTCTTGTGCCGTTGGTGAGCTTCCGTGTTGTGCACAGCTTCTGTCTGAAGGTGAAGGTCAGCACAAGTGGGTTCAGCTGCGGAATAACAGCTTGGGGATCAAGACCTTTGTTGTCTGATCTTTCCCAGGCACACCACTGTTAAACTTGCCATGACAGTGAGCAGTTGAAGGGTGAAGCCTGCCATGTGCAGAGCACTAGGAAAGCATTTTTCTGTGGCAATGTCACTATCTTGAACTTTTGCAGAAAAGAAAAAAAAGCAGCAAGGTTTATCTGTAACTGTCTATCAAGAGAGCTCTATCTGATGAGAAGTTCCCAGAATATTTTCTCCTCCAACCCAGCTGAAGCTACACAGACCCAAAACAATGAAGAAAGATTCAGAGATGAGCTTCCCTCTCTCCTTCCTGTGAGCTCAGGCCATTCTGGGAGGAGTGAGACAGGGAGGTCAGGAAATTCCTGGCTTCTCTCAATTCACGTCAGATCCTTAGCTGTATCTTGGGGCCATTCATCCCTTGCATGAGTTATCCCTGTCTAGTGTGCAGGAAACACTTTCCTAGTGATCTCCTCATGCAGAGGTGAGGCCCGTCACCCCGCGCATCCGGGGAGAGGTAACCCTTGTGCCTCGCATTCCCACCAGCTGCCCCAGGAACATCCGTGGGAGGCCGGGGCTGCCTTCTCATGCGTTCCTAAGGGCCATGCAAGCAACCAGAGCCTCGGGAGGGATCCACATTGATTAATGCTGAACACATCCAACATCCCATGAGGGACTGAGCTGGGTCGCAGCCTAGGAAGCAGGAGAAGTGCCTGTTGCTTTTCGCCTCCTCAGTTACAATGCTGTAACCTTACTGGGGAATGCTTCTGTTTTGGGAGGCGTACTGGATTGGGATCTGGCAATTGGCATGTGCAGTTTGCAGTGGGATTGAGGGCCCTGGATGAGACTGTGAGGAGAGAGATTGAGAAATGGTGTTTTTCAACAGTTAGTTTTGATGAGTTTCTCTTTTACGCTCTGGGAAAATCTGCTCATTGGTCCTTTAAATGCTACGAGGTCCGTGAGGAGCAGAGCAGGCCTGTGAGGCTTCCAGTTGGCAACAAAGGAATTGCCTTGAATGTCAAAGATTGTAACAGTGAGCAATGGAAAAGGAAGAGGAGCAGTGGTAGACTGTGATATGTTGGCATGGCTTCCTGGGGACAAAAATGTGGCAGGTTGCCACAGAAGCACCACACTGAGTGTCTTTCATTCTTCCACCTGCATGAGTTGGCTTTCATGCGAAGCAGCATGATTCTCCTCCACACGTACAGATGAAAATCAGGATTAATTCCACTGATGTCAGTGTGATTACTGTAGTGGAAACTGATACATGCCCTGTGCTGGGTGTTTAACCACTGTGCTGCCTTTGCAGCACTGCTGAGGTGAGATGGCATGATCGGGGATCATCGTGTCCAACCTACCTGCTAGAGCAGGGGGACCTGGAGCAGGTTTCTCAGGAGCTTGTCCAGTCAGGTGTTGAGTATTGCTGAGGATGGAGACTCCACAACCTCCCTGGACAACTCGTGCCACTGTTTGACTGCCCTCACTGTAAAAAACTAACATGGGATTTCATGGAATCCCAGCCTGGTTTGGGTTGAAGGGACCTTAAAGTTTCTCCAGCTCCAACCCCTGCCACGGGCAGAGACACCTTCCACCAGAGCAGGTTGCTCCAAGCCCCTGTGTCCAACCTGGCCTTGAACACTGCCAGGGATGGGGCAGCTGCAGCTTCTCTGGGCACCGTGTGCCAGCGCCTCAGCACCCTCACAGGGAAGAGCTTCTGCCAAGAGCTCATCTCAGTCTCCCCTCTGGCAGGTTAAAGCCATTGCCCTTGGCCCTGGCCTCCAGGCCCTTGTCCAAAGCCCCTCTCCAGGTTTCCTGGAGCCCCTTTAGGCACTGGAGCTGCTCTAAGGTGTCCCCTTCAGGAGCCTTCTCTTCTCCAGCTGACCCAGCCCAGCTCTCTCCGACTGGCTCCAGAGCAGAGCTGCTCCAGCCCTTGCAGCAACTCCATGGCCTCCTCTGGCCTCGCTGTATTTCAGTCTGTGTCCACTTCCTCTCATCCTTTCACTGGACACCATGGTGTACCTGGTGACGCTTGAATTTTGCTGTGCTTGCACAGCGTGGGGCAGCCAGCAGTGGGTGGGTAGGTGGCAGTTACTGCCTTTAGCCAGAGAGAAATGGCCGGGCACCAGGGATGCCCCAACTCTTGGGGGGGTCAATGCAAAGAGTCACTGGCTTTGCTTTTTGAAAGGGGCAAGGATTCCCTGTGCTATCAAATCAGTGTCAGCTGCAGCTGAAATCACAGGGTGCATCAGGCTTTCTCTCATTCAAGCTCCTTGATGATGATGATGATGATGATGGTGGATGTCCCTGCAGACACTGTTTGTCACCCTGGCAGCTGAGGATCATTCTGCCTTATTTCAGCAGTTAATCCGTGTATCTCAGTCCTTATTCCTTGAGCTTGCTTGATGGAACTGGTCTTCTTGTGACATTAATGTGCTCCTGAATGCATCAGGATAGTTACAAGGTACCAAACCAAATGCTTCCTGTCCCTGACAAAGGGAACTCTCCCGAGGGCATTAAATTTGCCCAGTGCCAAACCTCAGCATGGGGCACGCCAGGGACAAAGAGGGGCACAGGCAAATGTTCTTGTGCAATTCTAGCTTTTCTACATAGGATACCTTGGGAAGCAAAACACATGTCAGAAAAGCTGTAAATTTGCTTGGATTTATGATGGGAATTTGTGGCCGGAATACGTGGGGACACTGGGGATTGAAAACTGCAGCGAGCAAAACGAGGGCCTGATTTTGTCTATCTAAGAATAGCAGTGGATCTGTGGTCTGCTCATTCTGTTTTGTCCACCAGTCTGCCTTGGGAAGGCTTTAATCTAAGCCTAATCTATTTTTAGCCTGATATCTTCTCCAGACAATGTGCAGCTGTCCTGTGAGTTTGGTGCCAGAAATCAGCAGCACTGGTATGATTCACAAGTTAGCTGGGTTTCACAGGAGAACTCTGTGCTTAAGTACTACTTTTCTACACGTAGTGTGGTGTGGTAAACCAGGAGAGTCCAGCTCACTGTGTGTTCATGCTCTGACCTAGGGCCAGAGTCACGGAATGGTTTGGGTTGAAGGGACCTCAAAGCTCCTCCAGCTCCAACCCCTGCCACGGGCAGGGACACATTCCACTTCCGGTGGTGGCCTACAACACTGCTGGGTAGGGGCCAGCCACAGCTTCTCTGGGCACCCTGTGCCAGCGCCTCAGCACCCTCCCAGGGAAGAGCTTCTGCCTCAGAGCTCATCTCAATCTCCCCTCTGGCAGGTTAAAGCCATTCCCCTTGTCTTGTCCCTCCAGGCCCTTGTCCAAAGCCCCTCTCCAGGTTTCCTGGAGCCCCTTTAGGCACTGGAGCTGCTCTAAGGTGTCCCCTTCAGGAGCCTTCTCTTCTCCAGCTGACCCAGCCCAGCTCTCTCAGCCTGGCTCCAGAGCAGAGCTGCTGCAGCCCTCGCAACAGCTCCGGGGCCTCCTCTGGCCTCACTCCAGCAGCTCCACGTCCCTCTTGTGCTGTTCCCCAGAGCTGGATCAGGGCTTCCGGGGGGGTCTCCCCAGAGCACAGCAGAGGGGCAGGATCCCCTCCCTGACCTGCTGCTCACACTCTGGGGGTGCACCCAGCACTGCGGAGGTACTGGCCTCAAGTACACACTGGAGCCGGGTCATGGGGAGAACAAGGCCTTGGACTTGGAGTCTGGAGGCCATGGATCTGTTCCTGGTTTTGCTGCTTGACCTGGACTTGTCCCCCCTGTCCTCTTGTCAGCATGGTCCCTTTTCAGGGCAAGTGTTTGTGGGCCTGGGCGCTCTCCTGTGTGCTTTTACAGCTCCTGGCTCATCAGTGGAGCCGAGGACCTGCCGTGGTTGTGTAAGACAAACCCCCGACATCGGTACAGCGCAAGCTCCAAGTCAAGCATCCCAGTACATGGGAAAAATTAGAATTAATCAACTTCTGGAGGCTTTGATGGTATGTTTAGTCAGTGGGAGGGATTTCCTGCTTTTGTCCACACCATTTAAGAGATTTACTTTCTGGTTAAAGTCAAATAAACATACGTAGGATCTGACTTAATCCCATTTAGAGCGACATCTCTGGGGGAGAAACTTGAGTGTTTGGTTAAGGATGGGACCTGGATGTTGCACTTGGGGTCTGTTCCTTGCTCCGAGTTCCTACATGAACTTATGGCTGGGCAGGGGCAGGACAGGACATGTTGGCTTCAGTGAAATACCTCACACTGTTGACATCTGATTCATGCAACAGATGAATAGTGCTTGTCTAGAGCACTTGATGGCTTGCATAGACGTTTGTACCCTTCTCCTCTCAGGTTCCTGTGAGGTGGTCACGCTGCCTGTGGCAAAGGGGAGGAAGATGGGGGGAGAGTTGCAGTGGCTCTGCGTGAGCAGCTGCTTCTTCTGGCTCTTTCTCCCACCTCAGAAGTATCCCATCCATGCAGAAAATTCAGGAAGAATAGCAAAGGGGTAAAGGCTTTACCGAGTCTGTGCTGCAGAAGATCCACTCCTCAATAGAGGAAATAAAAGCACCAACTCTAGCTCATGCTTTTTATACAGTTTAGGGTGAAACAGGAGAGCTGATGCCTTATTGAGGTGACTGGGGCTCATTGCTTTGCTTCAGTGTGTATCCAGTGGGGCAGGGAACAAACCCTGCAGCTGTGGGAGGGAGCACTGCAGAGTTCTTGGATGAGGTGTTTCTGCCCCTGGGCCCTTTACTTTAAAAAGGAAGCAGCCAGGTTAGCATGATGCCAGGGAAAGGAAAGTAAATAACTGCCTAACATGCCAGTTTGAGCAGCTGGGTGTCAGGTCAGGAGCTCTAACCCACATCCACTCATCACTCTGCCCTCAAGCAAATACACCCCGGGCAGCGCTGGCTGTTGTGTCAGCCTGAGCATGCAGGGTGAAGGAGAACCTGCCCGTCCCACTTTGGCACATTCTTGTTTTCTCTGTTTTTATGGAAAGGAAATTGTACTTTTCTGCATTAAGCAATGTTGTGTTGCTCATAATGAAGAGGAGGGAAGAAGGGAGGAAAAACAATTTGCAACACAATCGAGAGGCGAAGTGAGGTTGATTCAAACTGGTTTGCTGTTAATCCCTAATCAGAGTTATTTCACACATTAGAAAGACCATTGCTATGTGGAGATTACCAGAGCCTCATACCAAGGTCAGATAGAAAGAAAGCCTTGATGACGTGAGTGGGGAATTCTGTAATGACCACAATCTGGAAACCTTGTGCTTGTCTCCAGGATGCGTTCTGGAACAGCTCTTTATTAACTCCTTCTGTTTATTCTTTTTCACTTATGTGATTCCTCATGTTTTAGGCTGAAGCTGGAGTAAGGTGCTCCTGTTCTGGAGCAGGAACTCAGTTAACCTCTTATCCTTCTTCATTCACCTTGCTTTCCTCCAGATGAACTTACTTTTGGAGACTAAGATGAAGCAGTGTGTGTCCCTCCAGCTCAGTTCCAGTGAGAGCAGGACAGGTTCCACTGCCAGATAGTGTGCTTTGTCCCTTCTGGGTGGGCAACAACACACATTTCTCTCTGCAGCTCCAGATTATTACTGAAAAAATGCAAATATGTGATGTGATAGTGAGAATAAGTGAGTTTGTCACTTGGCAGAGCCAACACTTCAGCTGTTGTTCTGGCTGTCCATCTCTGTGGTCTGTCTGGATTGCCTGTACTGCTGACCTGTTCATATTCTAACATTATCTGTGGGTTTTAACCTTTTGGTTTGTAGCCCCCTGAATGTTCTTGTGGGAGGTTTGTGTCTTTCTAGAGGGGAATTAAGCCTCTTGGAAAACAGTTTGCTTCACTGAGTTGTGTTCTTGCAGACTCACAGAGGTCTGAGATCGACCAACTCATGTTGAAGTTCCCTGGTGTACAAATAGAGGTGCCGTGTGTCTCCTCCTGAAAGGCTGTTTCCAGTGACCACCAATTTGACATAAGTGCCCCCTTTCTTTTGCATACTCTGTGATGATCTGAGGTTGGTGAAGCAGGCTGTGCTTTTCTCAGAGGTCTCCATGCTCGTGGTATTTTCTCTCAGTGGTGGGGAGATGGGAACTGTTCCTTGTGCCACCAAACCTATCCTCTGTCCTTGAAGCTGAACCTGTTGCTTTCACAAATCTTATGGTTCCAATTCCATGCACTTATCCCAGTTTTGATTCCTTGCCTAATTACTTTTCAGGAGAACAGGATCATACTGAACAAATCTAAAAGGATCCAGGAAAGCACATTGTAGTTTTGGAAGTTGTATTTTTTGACTCGTCTAGCAGGAGCCTGTACCGTGAGAATGATCGCTGTTTCTGATGGTTCTTACAGATAAACTGCCTGAACCTTGCCTTTAGCCAGGAAGAGGTAACAGGACCCAAGAAGAAAAGGAAGGTCAGTGAACCAGAGAAGCTTCTTCTGGAAGGCAGGAAATCATGTTAATTCTGACACACAGTACGTTTTGGAAGGTGTGAGTTTGTGTTGTCATCTGACTAGTAAAGACACTTTCTTCCAGTGTTTAACTCTACCACGTACCCCTGTATTTCTGCATGTTTATTTGTCTAGTGACAACTCGGATTGCAAAGAGACAACAAGCACTGTAAGTGTCATGACAGTGTCAACCAACAGCACTTGTTTGATGTTCTAAAGTTGAGGATTTATGATTCCATGTGAACGGTGTCTGTGTGCTTCTTTCTGTCTCCCCCACCCTCCCCTCACTGGCTAAACTTCCTCCTCTGTGGTTGCACTGTCCTTTGCCAATATGGCACCAACAGCTAGTGGCTCTGTTTCAAGATGAACTCTGAGGTATCAATGTCAGCAAGCAACAGGTCTCATGGTTCACTAGATTGTTCTTAACTTCATCCTATCTACTGTTTCCGGAGCATAGATTTTGTTCTCAAAGAGGGGTTTTTATCTCTATTGAATACAGAGATAAAGTAATCTATACCCAGCTTCTGCTGCTGCTCAGTGTTTTATTTTCTGACTCTTCAAGTACTGTTGCTATGACTCCGTTATCAGCTTGTTTCTAAACCAGCAACCCACCAGGTACCAAGGGGTTTTGACCATTGGGTGATAGAAATTGGGTTGCAATACGCCACGTTTCAACCTAACATTAATAAAGGTACCTCATGGTTGCAAATACAGGTAAGAAGAGAAGCAACAGAAGTTGCAGTGTGGGTTGCTTGGCAGACACTCTGTCCAGACCTAGTGGTTGTTACTGGAGTGGGAGGATCAAAATGGTCTTAACTGGACATTTTGTATCAGTTGTTCAGGGAAAGCCTGTGCATTACTTTGTACACATGGCAAGGGAGATATTGCAATATGAAGTGGTGAAGAAGGGAATGTTGTGAGCCACCTTCTCACCTGAAGTGTTCAAGAGTTACAATGATGGGGAAATAAAAGCCCTGGAGTACAGCAGAGTAATGCACCCCGGGGTGTAGCAGCATCCCTGACATTTCAGCCATGCACAAAGGTACTTCAGGACTTGAAGAGCAGCGGTGGCTTCAGATGTAAGGTGTTTCCTCCATGGTGTGTGTCAGATTGCTCCCTAGAAAGCAGTGAGGATCATCCACAACTACCTGACCTTTAGTGTCCAGGGCATCTAATTGAAGGACCTCGGCCACCAGTGCTGCTGCTTGACATACTGGTTCCCTATTGCCATTCATATGGTGATGTCTTCTGCTGTGACAGCACTTAAGGTTGGCTCCAAACATCAGAGACCTTCCCTGCTGCTGAAACAGTGATCTTTGCTTGTCTAGATAAAAGCTACCAGGAGGTGGGGATTATCATGGAATTATTAGAATCCTAGAAGAGTCTGGGTTGGAAGGGACCTTCAAAGGTCATCTAGTCCAGTCCCCTGCAATGAGCACCAGTGTCTGGCAGGTTTCATTGATGCCTATTTCACAAAACTTGTAGAATGTGAGAGTTCTCCATTTTATCCTCACTTTCAGTCCCATGTTCTCATTTCTACACCTGTGGCCTAATAAGCCAGTTTGTTCACATGCCAGAGCAAACCAGAACTCTTCCTTCTGCCCAGATTTTGTAATGATACTTGCTCTTGTGCCTACACATCCACAGCACGATACAGCTCGGGACCTGCTGTGACCTGAAGGCTCTGCCCTGGCACCGTTGGCTTGTGTGGCTCCCCTATTCCTTCACCCACAGGCTCCTGCTTGCACCCAAGGCCTTGTTGTGTTGTTGCATAGTGTCTAGGAGAAAGTCAAACTGGGATTATGGGTGCTCCAACAAGTTGGTCCTTCTCCTAGATGCAGGTACCCCAAGGCTTCAGGGCATGCAGCTTGCTTGGTGCACACTGGGAGGTGCAAAGTGTCTTGTCCCACAGTGAAAGCAAATGAGCTAACTTGGGTCACCACATAGTAAGTGTGTGCACACAGACACCACGGAGTAAATCCACAGCTGAGGTGGCCGCACGATGTCTTGGTGCTGTAGCTATGGCCAGAGGCTCACTGTCTCACTTCACATTGGCTTCTAATCAGCTATTTTACGGTAATGACTTGTAGTCATTTTCATTTCAGGCTTGGTTAGAAGTGAAGTACCTTGTGCTGAACTGCCACAGTAAGCGTCTGATTTCTCTTTCCCACAAACTTGTGGTTACCATCAGATTCTAAGAAAAGTCTTTCCACTGCAGATTGGAATCACATAAGCCACTTACACATATCCTTTTACTTATTAGCAATTCTGCTTGGCCAGCGAAAGGTAAAAAACCCTTTTTCTTGTCTTTCAGTCGCATTTCTAGTTAACACTCATTAACTGCCTTAATGTATGTTACACATCATTGACCTGATTCACTACTGACATAAAACAGGAGCAATTCGTTAGTAACGGTCCCTTGCCAATTAGAGACTGAATTACGTTTGAACAACCTTCTTCAAAGATTCTCCTCCTCCTCCCTCTGTGCATCAGTTGGCAAGGTCCCGAATGCTTACAGTAATGATGTGCGTGCAGTGAAAGGAGACAGTTACCTCCTAAACCCAAATAAGCGAATATGGGAGCTTTGTGCTAATGGAGCAGTGAGTAATACAAAGAATCAGAGCCATCTCCCTTTGATCTCCCAGAGATACCAGCAGCAATTAAGATTACAAACAGCTTTAAAACACAGAATATTGGGAACATTCACTGTGGGGAAAGGGGGATCTTCAGAAAACCAGTGGAGAAGGGGAACCCTTCTTCCTTTATCGTGACCACAGGCTCTTGAGGCATAGCTGGAATGTGGGTATCCTCAACCTACTGAGCCAAAACAGGTTGGCAGGGCTTCTAAAAATCGTTCCCTGTTTCTGGGATAGGGTTTAACAAGAAGAGCAGCAGCTCTGTTTCAAACTGAAAGTCAAACTGAAGTCAAACGGAAAATGCATTGTCTCAACCACATCCTTAAATACCCCGTCCTCAACAAGAAAATAACCCCAGCCCCTGGTGCTGCACTGTGTACGGAGAGGTGCCAGTGGTGGGTTTTCACCTGAAGACAGGGTTCTTTTGGGATTTCCATTGCCATGTGCAGTGTAGGAAATCATCTGATTGCTGCTGCTTTCAGTGCTGGGAGGAGAGTGGGGAGAAAAAATGAAACACCTGCAGGAGAAGGAGAAATGAAAATCAGTTCACACTTCAAAAGGGAGAGTTTGAGTTTTGCCACGGCCTCCAATGGAGCGTGGCAGGGCCTCTTGCCATGATGGCAATGCACAAGTCATGCTCTAACACTGCCCACATGAGCCGAGCAATCATATTTGAAGGGTCGAAAAACTGTGTAAGTGTTCACACACCGAGTGTGTGACAAGCCTCTCAGTGCCGTGGGTTAGTGGTGGCCTTGGCAGTGCTGGGCAATGGGAGGACTTGATGAGCTTAAAGGTCTTTTCCAACCCAGTTGATTCTATGATTTTATAATTCTTTTCCTCCAGTGGATTTCTGAAGTGATACCAGTGAAATACCATTTATATCCCTTGATATAAATGTGATTAGAAACCAGCTAGTGTTGTCACCAGTCGCGAATCATTAATCTTTACCTGACAAGCCATTCCATGAGATTAACATCTGAGGATTTTGGCTGGGACTTTAATTCTTGTAGGTTCTGCATTCTTCCTCTTGAGTCAGCAGGTGAAGTATGTGGTTGTGGTTGGAGTGCCTGCGTTTCTCATGCCACAGGGCTGCCATCCTTGGGGGCCAAGATCCTCCTGCCAAAAGCATCATGTCACGCTGCTGGAATCCCACCCACGTGTGGCACTGGGCAAAGGCTTTTTGGTTAATGGATGAGTAAAATTTCATCAGGCTTTTGTTGTCATCACGAGGTAAGTAAGAGAGGTTTGCATCTGAGCTGGCACATTTTCCATAGCCAGTTTCCAAGGCTAATTTAAGGCAGGTTGGCACGTATATCTTTCCTTTAAGCGGAGGCTGAGATTCCAGAGCCTCACAGGAGTTTTCCATAGGAAACACCACCCTGGATATCTGTGTCAGACGTGCCTGTGTGGCATTTCCCGTAGCATCAATGACCTACTGTTCTGATGCAGGATCGATTCTTCCAAATACCTTGCTCTGGAGTTTCACAGAATCCCAGTTTGGTTTGGGTTGAAGGGACCTTAAATCTCCTCCAACTTCAACCCCCTGCCACGGACAGGGACACCTTCCACTAGAGCAGGTTGCTCCAAGCCACTGTGTCCAAGCTGGCCTTGAACACTGCCAGGGATGGGGCAGCCACAGCTCCTCTGGGCACCCTGTGCCAGCGCCTCAGCACCCTC
>NW_009932789.1:30500-30906 GCF_000696875.1 Nestor notabilis
CTCCCCCCCCGTGGCAGGTAAAAGCCATTCCCCTTGTCTTGTCCCTCCAGGCCCTTGTCCAAAGCCCCTCTCCAGGTTTCCTGGAGCCCCTTTAGGCACTGGAGCTGCTCTAAGGTCCCCCTGGAGCCTTCTCTTCTCCAGCTGACCCAGCCCAGTTCTCAGCCTGTCTTCTGTTTATATGTTAGAAGAGGAAGAATTAAGATACTCAATCTGCGATCAGTGGATTCAACACAGCGATGGTGTGGTTGGGTTGTAACAGAAATGGTGCAGCTGTTCCCCGTGCACTTTGCCTTTGTTTTGGAAGGGCTCATGATTCCCTGTGCATTCCCCGTGCATGCCTCTTGACCTTTTCTGGTCTGGTTAGCTAATGATTTAGCTCTGCATTTAACACCTTTTGAAGAAGAGC
>NW_009932789.1:30937-36506 GCF_000696875.1 Nestor notabilis
CAGGAAGGTTCAGGACCTGTTACTGTGATTTACAAGAAAACACCCAAGACCTGCCCTGGAGCACTTTGAGAAAACACTTACTGGTGGGAGAAGGGGGATGTGGTAGACAGAGAGAAGGTACCAGTTTCTTTTACAAGCATGTCATGATCTATTCTGTTCATATTACTTGTATTTCTTTACAGGACGTGCAGCAAGGGGATGTTTATTCTGATGAAAGTCTAAGCTTGATAACAGGAAACCCAGTCCTTTGTGCAGTAAATTGACCTTGAATCACACACAGACCTTTTTTCAGTAACAGAGGGTAAGCCTGTCTAAAACACAGGAAAATGGTGTCTCTAGAAAACAAAGTGGCATTTTGAGTTGGCTAGAATCTACCCAAGCCTGTGCCAGCCTCAGAACCGTGAATGTCAGCCCGAGCAGGTGGTGGAGATGCATCTGAGGTCAGGGGCTTCTCAGGAGGACCAGGGGGATAGTTGCTTTTTGTCCCTGAGTCCTTTTGCTTTAAAGTTCACTCTAACCAGCAAATTGAAACTGCGTGTCCCTGTGGGAGAGACATGGCACTGGGATGGCACTGGGATGCGTGCCCTGGTGGGGGCATTCAGGGGGTTGTTGAAGGAATCCCTCCCTCTCCCCCAACCTCCCCCCATTTAGAGAACACTGGTGTTTGGGTGCAGGAACTGCATCTCATGAGCACTTGCCCATCACAGAGCTCTGATCTTGTCAGATGTGGGGACAGGCCAAGGGGAATGGCTTGAACCTGCCAGAGGGGAGATTGAGATGAGCTCTGAGGCAGAAGCTCTTCCCTGGGAGGGTGCTGAGGCGCTGGCACAGGGTGCCCAGAGAAGCTGTGGCTGCCCCATCCCTGGCAGTGTTCAAGGTCAGCTTGGACACAGGGGCTTGGAGCAACCTGCTCTAGTGGAAGGTGTCCCTGCCTGTGGCAGGGGTTGGAGCTGGATGAGCTTTGAGATCCCTTTCAACATAAACCATTCTATGATTCTATGATTCTGGATGTTTCTGTTGTTCCCAGAGTTCCACAGCATTAAAAAACCAGGCTGGAGTTCCATTAAGAACCAGTATTTCCAGAGTGAAGGAGCTCTGCTTAAATACAAAAAAGGTTGATATTTTTTTCTCTCTGCTCTTCCACCACAGCATCTGAGACCTTTGCTGAGCTCTGCTCACACATCTCCAGCTGTCCTTTGCTATAGCTCTTCAGTCCCAGTATCTCCCCCTCCATTTACTGAGGACTGGATCTTGTTCAGTGGAGGCCATTACTTGCCATTTATCATTCCTCCTAGGCCATAAAATCGGGCCTCGGCAAGGCTTTGGTCATTCCTGGTTGTGTCCCTAAGCAGATTGTTGGGAAGGGACAGCACACATGGAATTACCCATCTATTCTCTTAAAAGCTTAGATCAAGCCTCTTTGTTGGGTCAGTTTTCAGCCAGAACCTTTCCCTGCTCTGCCTCACCTCATGGCCAACGAGCTGATGGTGGTGCAAGGGGAATGGTGAGAACAACCTCATGGCTATGGGGCAGGGGCCATGGACTTCCCCTTGGACAGAGTTGGACAGAGCCTTGGGTGAGGTGGTCTAGTGTGAAGCAGCCCTGCTCATGGCAGGGGGTTGGAACTGAGTGATCTTATGGTCCTTTCCAACCCAAACCATTCTATGATTCTATGAATCAGTGTAGGTTTCAGACATGGAAGATACTGGTAAGCATGACATCGAGACCAAGCGTAGTTGCCTGCACACAACCAACTATTTCCTTTGGCTTCTGGTGGCTTGGCAGTTACCTGCATTCCCTGTCGATGCAGTGCAATTACACTGGAAATAGAAAGTACGTGCTGTCAGGCAACTGGCCCAAGTCTTCTTTTACTTCAAAGTACTGCACAAAGAGCTCAACCTGAGGCTTCGGGGCAAAAATATCCCAAACACATTCAGTATTTCCATACATTTTGGATATGGCCGGATGGGCGAATCTAGTGCTTGCTGCTTGCATAAAGCCTGGGGACGTTTTGTGTGCTCCAAAGCTTTTGCTGGCTTGGAAATTGGACCCACAGTCAACCCGTGATGTTTCTACAATGGAGGTCCAAGCATGAGCAAGGATTGGGCATGGTTGTATCCATTTTCAGCTTTAAAGAGACATCAGTTTGTGAGTGAACTTGCTGTGTTGGTGCTGCTTCAGAGGGCCATCACCTCTTTGTTTTCAGGAGTTACTTAGTCGCTTGGCTGGCCAGCTTTCCTTTTCCCAGGCTGTTTGAGAGAATGTAAGAGCTGAGCTACTTGGCTACGAGAGATTTTCTTCTCTGAACTTGGCAGCTGCTCATTCCGGAAGAGAATCAGCATATTTGGCCACTGATTGCAAAGGAAAAGGGAAAACCATTAGTTTTTCATTTCTCTTACTTAACTATCCAGTGGGAGACATTGACTGTGTTTGGGTGACCCTCATTACTAAGGCATTGCCGAGGCTTCCCTCCTCTGCCCTTTGCTTAAAAGGAGAAAATAGAAATATTCAGTTTTCAAAAATGCATATATTCTCCTTGGCTGGATGTGGAGGAAGCTGGTGCCAAGTATCTAATTGTGTCAGGCCTTACACAGCAGTATAGTCAACGTCACGGCTTCATGAGTCAGGGTTTTCTGTCTGAAAGGGATCACGTCAAGAAGCCTGGGACAAAAATTCCCTATAGCCCAGCAACAGAGCTTTGGTGTGTAAGAAGCTCTGTTAGGAAAGAGAGTTAGATGTGAAAGTCAGATAGTTCTGCCTGGGCATCCTTCCACGTCGGACAAAGGAAGTACTGAGGAGCGGTCAGCGCGGCTCCCGATGACTCAAGTGCTGTGATAATTGCTGCTGGAGCGCAGTGTGTGAACCGCCAACCTGCAAGGCCGCGGTGGCCGGCACGGGGCGGGGGGGCTGATGTCAGCCCGTTGAAGTCGCTCCATGTGCTGCTCGCTGCTCGGGTTCCTGGAGCTCAGGGATGTGGGGCTGGACCATGGCAGTGTCCAGGCTGGTGTCCAGGCTGGTGTCCAGGCTTGCTGTGAGCTCACACAGTGCCCAGAGCTCCTGCTCATTACGTCACCTCGGCGTTGCCTGTGCCCCAGGCAGCCCCACGTACATCACCGTGGCAGGAAACGCTGCCCCTGGGCAAGCCTGGAGTTTTCAGTGTCTTGCAAGCGGCATTTCCTCCACCCTCCAACAGTAATTCCATTAACCCACAGGTGCTTATTTCATCCGTGGCTCACACGGTTCTTTGTAAAGGAGGCTGAACATCTTTCTCCCTACTGTAAAGAGGAGGAAGCTCAAATTCAGGCTGGAAGTGACTCTCCTGAGGTCACATAACTCTGCAGAGGCTGATGTGGAGGTGTCAGTCCTCCAAGGTCTGTCATCAGATGCTAAGCTGGAGTTTCTGATATCATGTAGACTTCCGTTAAGAATTCCCTTGGTTAATCTGGAATATCACCAGAGAGCTTTGAGAAGCTGGGCTTTGGGAAATGAAGTATTTGCTAAACACAGCTCTTTGCTGGATGCCATCTCACTTTGTCTGTGGTCTGCACCTTAGCTGTGTGTTCTGCGGTGCTTGAGGGAGGCATATGAGGGTGCTGAGTTGCTGGAACAGTATCCCTGGCAGTGTTCAAGGCCAGGTTGCGCACAGGGGCTTGGAGCAACCTGCTCTAGTGGAAGGTGTCCCTGCCCGTGGCAGGGGGTTGGAATTGGAGGAGCTTTAAGGTCTCTTCCAACACAAACCATTCTATGGTTGTATGATCTAAGAGAGGTCCCTATGGAAGGATGTTTTGCTGACGCTGAAACCCTTTCTGATGGCTTATTCACCCTAATTTGAGGCATTTGAAGTGTCTAACTGAAGGCCAACAGCCCTAAACTCCGTATTTGGTCAATGAAGAGAGATCAGCTCTTCCCTGGCATGAGTCAGAGCAGAGGTGAACTCTTCTTCTGAATCACTCCAAAGGAAGTCTTTCATCTCTCTTTCTCCCATTATCTGTAGAGGGATGTCTCCCCCCATCACTGGTCTTTTGAATGAGCTGGTATGAATACCCATCCACATCCCAATGCTATTGACTAGCAAAGCCAGTGGACTTGCTCCTGGGGTCTTGTATGGGATGATGAGAAGTCATACACAGGGGAGATTATTTTCCATCTACGCACCAGGGGAGGCTTTGTGCCTTCCTCTGCAGCATCTGGTGTGAGTTACTGCCAGAGGCAGAGACTGGCTGGTTGGGCTTTAGGTCTGATCTGGCCATTCCTGTCTTCCTTTGATCCAAAATAAGATTTAGCCATCCCTTACTGGTGCAGGAAGGACAAGACTTTTGCTGACTTCAGTCTTTCTGCAGCCTTTTGAGGAACAAAGAGTCACTTTCTGTGGGTTTGATTATCCCAAAGATTAGTGTTGATGCCCACAAATCCAGCAGTGTGTGCAGCATTCCAGGAGGTGTCTAGTGTCTGCCTGTCCCCACACCAGCACAGCCTGCCTTGGGCAGACTCATTGGGTGGAGGTGACAATGGGGAGAGGTGGGCAAGAAGGTGGCTTGGCAGATGACAGCAAAGATGGAATGAAAACATATGGGAGTCATTTAAGGGGCTGAACTTTGGGAAGTCTTCGAGGTGGTTTTGGGGGCTATTTCCACACCTCAGAAACTGGGTGTCCTGAATAGCTGATTCATGGACAATTTGTGGGAGGATGCTCCTGGAAGGTGATTCCAGAGCTGTTCTGCCCTTGGACATGGATTTTTGAGCCTTATCTATGGCATTTTCTGAAGTGGCAGGTGAAGGAGGGTGATAAAGGCACCTGAGGTCCAGCCTTCTGCTTCCAGGATGCAGTGAGGGCTTTGCTGCCCTACTTAAGCCACGAAAAGTGGGAAAAAGCTGCTTTACCGTGCTCTTGTTCCACTGCTCCTGCAGCCAAGGAACATACCTTTGCTAAGGAAGCACATGAACAGGCAGCTCTTTGCAAGGAACTGAACCCACCTGCGTGGGCCGGGAGGAAGAGGGAGGCCAGCCACAACAGCTGTCCTCTGCTAGGCAGGAGGCTACAGAACAGCCTTGGTGCCTTCTGAGTAAGAGCAAATGGTTAAGCAAAGCCAGGGAGCAGATTCCCCCTCGCTGGGAGCCAGACAAGTCTGTTCTTGGTGGGAAGTTCCTTCTCGGAGACTCACCTGGGAAAGAAGAAGGGGAATATGGAAATCAGCGGCTGCGTGGGACCATGGGGCTGCAGCCTCGCCATGGATGGGGCAGAGCAGGTCCAGCCCTGCGGCAGGCGGCGGTGCAGGGCCTGCCCTGGTATGTCGGAGCGAGGTGGGCTTCCAGGAGAGATGTTTTACCCAGGGACATAAATGCACAAATAGCTTCTCAAAGAGGGAGGAGGACCTTGGATTTCCTCTTGCCCAAGCTCTCTGCTTCCTGGTGCTCTCCCACCTAGAGGCAAAGAGGAGCAGCTGCCTTCCTCTTGCCATCCTCCTGGTGCAGCTCGCTGCTGGGAGGGAGCCATCCTCATGGACCATGCTCTCAGCCATGTCCCTGTGTCACAGGTGGGCAGCACCAAACAGCCTCCTCCACTCTTCAT
>NW_009932789.1:36651-38883 GCF_000696875.1 Nestor notabilis
ACCCTGTGCCAGCACCTCAGCACCCTCCCAGGGAAGAGCTTCTGCCTCAGAGCTCGTCTGTCTCCCCTCTGGCAGGTTAAAGCCATTGCCCTTGTCCTGTCCCTCCAGGCTCTTGTCCAAAGCCCTTCTCCAGGTTTCCTGGAGCCCCTTTAGGCATTGGAGCTGCTCTAAGGTCTCCCCTTCAGGGGCCTTCTCTTCTCCAGTTGAACCAGCCCAGCTCTCTCAGCTTGTCAGCACCAAGAGATGCCCGAGCTCCAGGGAACCGAAGGGTTTCACATGGTGCCTCCCTCCTGCCCTGCTCCTCTGGGTTGCCACTTGCTCAATGTCGACATGCTTCATGTTAATATCAAACCCTGGGCTCCAGACCAGGCTCAGGGCCCAACAGTCACTGTGCCAGCTCCAGTTGAACCAGCCCAGCTCTCTCAGCTTGTCAGCACCAAGAGATGCCCGAGCTCCAGGGAACCGAAGGGTTTCACATGGTGCCTCCCTCCTGCCCTGCTCCTCTGGGTTGCCACTTGCTCAATGTCGACATGCTTCATGTTAATATCAAACCCTGGGCTCCAGACCAGGCTCAGGGCCCAACAGTCACTGTGCCAGCTCCAGCTCGTGAGCAGGTCTGGATGTGTCCCAGCACATTGCACTGAGGGCTGTGGGCTGATCCCACGGGGCTGTGCTTGCATCTGGCGTCCACACGTCCTTGTGTGGTTTTTGCTCGCCACAGGGGGGATGGAGCATCCGTGATGGCCCGTCCCTCCCCACCAGCCCGTGGTGCCCGAGGAAGCAGCGGTGCAGCTCAGAGCAGCGGAAGCAGCAGCCAGCACGTCCTGGCCACGCTTCCTTCCCCTCCAGCTCCCAGGAAGGGAAGCTCTTTGCCCTCCAGCACTGCCCCACCAATGTGTCCAGCAGCAAAAGGCTCCGGGTGCTGCCTCGCTGCCTTTTGGGCCGCTCTTTGCAGAATTCACCCTAAACGGGGTGAATGGAAGGGTTGGGATTTTGGAGATAAAGGTGGGATGAATCCATGCAGCCAGCTGGGTGGGGATGGGGCAGGAGAGACTGGGCTGAGAGGTACAACCTCAGGGTAGTTTTTGTAGGAGTTGGGATGTTTCTAGGGAACTGCCCTGCCTGTTTCTGCCCAGCTGGCTCCCTCCTCCCCTGTGCTTATGAAAAGATGGTTTTCAGCCAAAAATGCCTTGGTTCCGCAGCCCCTCTCTGAGCCTTGTGACACTGCCTGTAGTGAGGCAGAGTGATGATCGCTGCTCACTGCTTTCCCACAATGGGCTGGACACCGCTGTAAGGAAGCCAAAAAAACCTTCTGGCTCCAGAAGGGATTTAGACCATTCAGCTGCCTGAATCCAACCCCTCACCCTGGATGTCTCCTCTCGCCTCCATCCGCTCTCAACCAAACCAGTTGCACATCACGGCCAGGAGGTTGTGGTTGGGAGAAAGCCCATGGAATTGGAGACCAATGCTTGGAGATGCTGTGGTGAGCAGCTCCTTGGTGAGAGCAAGCTGCCTGCTCTGTATCCCCATCCTGCTGCTTCCCAGGGCTCTTCCACAGGCAGCAATCCCAGCGCATCCCCAGCCTGGCCACAGGGAAAACTCCTCACTCTTGCTGTGGTCAAATCCCACAATTTCTTGTCCCACACTCTGCCGATGGCTCTGCCCTGCTCGCCACAGCTCCTGCAGCTCCCACCTCACCTTGTCCAGGCTAAGCCAGTGCTGGGCTTTTCCATCCTTTCTGGCAGGCTGTGTCCCATGCTGGCTGGTCAGGGCTTTCTGGAAGCATTCAAGTTATCCCATGAGCTGCAGCTGCAGGAAGAGGGGTTCCCGTGCCCTGCCAGCTGCTGTCAGATCACGCTCATCCCTGCTCTGCAACCTGCCCACATCCAGCCTCCCCACCCCACCCCTGCTTCCCGCCGCTCTCCCATCACTTTGGTGGGCCCTCTCCAGCTCAGCCCCTAGCCCAGTGCTGACACCTTGCTGTCCCCCAGCTTCACCAGTAACTGATCCGGTGATCCCCACGAGCGTGCGGGGACACTGGTGACAGCAGCGGCTCTCATCCTGGCTCTGGGCGCTCGCTGCAGCGCTCGCGTGCAGGCAGCTGGAGGAAATCAGAGGAGCTGGTTAGAGAGAATCTGGGCAAAGGCAAGGGAAAAAAACCCTGGGACCTGGCAAGATCCTGCACAAGTTTCCATGAGAAATCCAACGTGGCCATTGCCAGTGCCGTGGCTG
>NW_009932789.1:38965-40570 GCF_000696875.1 Nestor notabilis
CGCGCCCCCCCGGCCGCTGGTGCCCATCCCCCTGCAGAGCCACTGCCTCTTGCTGCTCCCGTGACATGTTTATTGCTATCGGTAGAGCCTTTAATTTTTCCTTGTCTCTGAGTATGTGACAGTGCAGAGGAGAAGGCCCGAAGGGAAGCGTGTGTGCTCAGTCATCAGCCCTGCGGTTACCGGCTGGCAAAAAGGCGCCGTGTACTAGCGGCCTGGCTTCCAGCCTTGTTTTCATGTTCCAAGAGGTTAGCTGAAAGCCCGATGCGAAAAGACACCCATACACACCCCAAAACCCTACCACACACACGGAGCCACACGCACACGTACGGAAACACACACATAAACACAGATGTGGGCTGACATGGGGACACATAAACACACCCCGTGTGCGAAACCAGCCCCGGGGCCGCGGGACGGGACCGCTTTGTTGTGAGCAGGTCGCGGGGCGGGGGGAAGGCGATCCCCATGGATCGGGGTCGGGAGCCGGGAGCCGGGAGCCAGGACTCTGTTGCACTTTGCATCTCCGAGCTGTGAAGTGCAGCTTGTTCTGCCCTGGCTCCGGGGCAATGGGGCAAGTCCCTCCCTGCACTGGTCCGAGACCTTCAGGGGAAGAGCCCCGTCACAGTAGCTGCGCAAAGGCACAGCTGGGGCTTGTTTCCTCCCGGGCTTGGCTGAGGGATGAGCATGTGGGATGCGCTGGGATCACAGAGCCAGGTGGGTCCTCTCTGCCCCACATGCTGGAAGGGGTGAAGAAAGCTTAGAGAAAAGGAGGGAGCTTTCTGCTTTGACCCCAGCGGATGGGAAAACGTGGTCCTCAAGGCGCTTGCATCTTCTGGTGCACTGGGGACCTGTTGCCGGGGTCATGGGGACTGACTGTGATGGGGACCAGTTGTTGACAGGGTAATGGGGACCAGTGGAGATGGGGAGATGGGGACCATTGGTGCCAAGGTGCTGCGGACTGGCAGTGCCAAGATGATGGGGACCAGTGGTGCCAGAGTGATGGGGACTGGTAGTGCCAGGGTGAAAGGGACTGGTGGTGCCAGGTGATGGGTACCAGGGAGAGCCGCTGCTGCCTCACCTGAGGCTGACGTAGAGCAGCACCAGGTGGTGTGTTTGGCAGCACCAAGGTGGGGCGATCACAGCTTCCGTATGGAAAGCCCCATCTCGGAACCCGACAGGCATCTCACCCACAGATGCCAGGAGCAGACAGACTTCACCCACCCAGCACTGCCTTCCCTGCCCCTCAGCCATGCGCAAGGCCCATGTGGGAAATACCAGGCCAGGAAGAAGGCAAGCAGGAATCCTTCTAGGAGCAGAGGGATGAGTCAGGCGCAGCGTTCCTGGCAGGTTCATGCCTCGCGGCACCCGGCTGCGGAGGAGGAGAGTCTCCGGTGGCTGGTAAAGGCTGGGCTCACGCTGCAGCTTCCGTGCCGCTGTGGGGGCTCATTTGGGGCTTGCTCCTCTCCAGGTCCTGTCTTCACAAGACATGTAGGAACCTCCTATCTCTGGAGCCTCGGGCCCTCAGTCAGACACAGTTGGCAGCCGCAGGCACGCAGGCAGTCGCCCAGCGGGGTTGCTCGCCCACCCTGTCCTCTGAGGGGGCAC
>NW_009932789.1:40818-42683 GCF_000696875.1 Nestor notabilis
GTCGCCCAGCGGGATTGCACGCACACCTTGTCCTCTGAGGAGCAACACACAAAGAGCCAGGCGCTGGGGAGAGGAGAGCATGACCTGAGCTGGGGAGCACTGTCACTGCCCTTCGTTTTGCTGCAATAGATTAACATGTCAACTCTTCTGGCCCTAAAAAGTATCCCAGAGGCAGTGAGAGCTGGGGGAGATGCTTGGCATCACAGAAGCCAGAATCCCAGTCTGGTTTGTGTTGGAAGGGACCTTAAAGCTCATCCAGTTCCAACCTGCTGCCACAGGCACGAACACCTTCCACTGGAACAGGTTGACCCAAGCCCCTGTGTCCCAGCTGGCCTTGAACACTGCCAGGGATTGGGCAGCCACAGCTTCTCTGGGCATCCTTGCCGTGAGCTTAGCACCAGGGTGAGGTGCAGCCAAGTTCAGTGGGGACACCAGGGTGCCCATCAGGGCTTGGTCACTGCCCTGCTGCTGCCATGGGCTGGGGGTCCCAGTGGTGGGGTCCTACTGGGGTTGGGTGCTGGAGGTGCTGCAGGATTGGGCATCCCCCAGTTTTAGGTACTGTTGGGCTGGAGGTGCTGCTGCCCGCTGGGGTTGGAGAGCTTGGGGAGACCAAAGAGGAGTTGGACACCTCAGAGATGGGCAGATCCAGCCTGGGTCAAGGCTGTTCTCTTCTGACATCTCCATTTAACAGCAAGAGAAATCTCTGCTCTCCATTTGCTCTGATTCTCCAGGAATCTCCACCACTTTTGCTGGTTTTCCACATTTTTTGCTGTCCCAGAGGGAAGAATGATGGCAGAGGCTCATCTTCCCACCAGGCCACACTGAGCTGCAGCCAAGCATCATACAACCCCCTTTGCTCTCCAGGGCCAGGGACCATGAGCTGTGGCAGCAGGAGTGACATGTGGGGCTCTGGTGGCTCTACTTCTCTGGGAGCCTGCCTCGGGCTTGTTCCCCAGCTCTTCATCCCTACCAGCCTCTGCCTCTTCCATAAGTGCCCTTCCTCTCCTTGGGTGAGATCTTCCCCTTGAGCCCTGATTTTTCCCCTCTCTGGTCATGGGCTATGTAGGTTATGTAGGTTCAGCCCATCTTAAATGCCTTTGTTAAGCAGATGCACGTCAAATAGCTTCAGCCCCACAGTTCATGCTGCATTTTGGGCTCACTGGTCTGCAAGGGACACTTAACATCAAGGGACATTCCACATCAAGGGAGACTCAGCATCACATGAGACCCTGAGCAGATCACGATGGAAGAGTCGGGCTGTTCGCTCCCTTTCAGACACTGCTGGCTGGGTGCTCCGCATGGTACACGGCTGGTCAGGGTGCTGAGCACTTTATCAAAGTTCCTCCATCAGTGAAGAGAGCACCCAGGGCTGTGTGGGGACGATAGAAGGGACATTGAGATGAGCTCTTGGGCAGAAGCTTTTCCCTGTGAGGGTGCTGAGGCACTGGCACAAGGTGCCCAGAGAAGCTGTGGCTGCCCCATCCCTGGTGGTGTTCAAGGCCAGGTTGGACACAGGGGCTTGGAGCAACCTGCTCTAGTGGAAGGTGTCCCTGCCTGTGGCAGGGGTTGGAGCTGGAGGAGCTTTAAGGTCCCTTCAACCCAAACCAGTTTGTGATTCCATGATTGAATGATAGCAGTGCTGGGGTAACCCCCACCAACAGATAGCTGCGTCCCTGCGCTTCACTCCTGGCAAAAGGCAAGGCAGCAAATCCCACCCTTGATGGAGGCTGATGGAGAAGGGACCCCAAAGCCCTGTGGAGCTGAGGTGCAGCAAGGAGAGGCGTCTCCAGCTGGCTTTGACCCCACTCCAGGCTCACTCAGTGTGAGACTAAACACTTGCTGAGCAAAGCTGCCGCCGAGGGTCT
>NW_009932790.1:0-333 GCF_000696875.1 Nestor notabilis
AATAATAATAATAAAAAACGACCTTGAATGGGTTCTCATCTGTCTCTAATGGAGTAGTGGGAAGGTCCATGCAGGAACAGCGGGAACAGTCACGTGATGAATGAGATGAGTTCATCCCAACAAAAGAAACAGGACTAGAAAACTCAATTTTGCGACGATCTAAAAAAGGGGCAGGAATAGTTTTCATATCCCCCCCCTCGGGGCAGAGGGCTTGGGTGAGGTGGGACTTGAGAGATCTTCTGCTCGCAGGGAAGCAGGTGGGGGACATCTTCAGAGTTTCTCTGGGGACGGGACCCAGATGTAGTGCCCGGATTGGTCCTCAATGATCTGTTT
>NW_009932790.1:442-748 GCF_000696875.1 Nestor notabilis
GTCTCCTTGTACAATGGCTGGAAGAGGAGAGAACAAGCAAGACCTTGAGCATCCGGCAGCGCTGCGCCCTCCCCACCACCAGCTAAAGGAAAGGCCCATGCAGGGGGTAGCTACAGGGTGAGCCCCACAGTGAAGGGGCCGGTGCTGCCGTGGCCAATGACGAGTGAATGAACAAACCGCACCAGAGGAGCTGGGATGGGCACATGACGACGATGAGGGTTAACCCAGCGTGTTCAAGCGGATTAGCGAGAGCTGATCCCACTGCAGAGCACTCCTGGGAAGGGTTCTCCATCCACAGCGGGCAGC
>NW_009932790.1:826-3714 GCF_000696875.1 Nestor notabilis
ACGGATTAGCTGGTGCGTGCGCCCTGAGGGGCCAGGGCTGCCCGTCCCCTGCGGCCTCTGCCGAGGGCTCCTCCTGTTTGCTGCTTCCTCTGCACCAGGTGGGCATTGCAGCGCTGTCTGGCTGGAAAAAGCGGTTTATGGCTGCTGCTCCCAGCAGGAACTCACACAAAGACCAGAACAGTCCCACTGTTTCGTATGAGCTCAACACAAAGCACTTCACTGTGCTGCCTACAAGGGAGGAAGATGCACATAGAATCCCAGACTGGTTTGGGTTGGAGGGGACCTTAAATCTCACCCAGCTCCAACCCCCTGCCACAGGCAGGGACCCCTTCCCCTCAGGGAGGGGGCAGCCACAGCTTCTCTGGAAAGGGAAGAACTTCTTCCTTTTATCTAACCTATAGTTCTCCTGTTTCAGTTTGAACCCATCACGCCTTGTCCTACCCCTTCTAACCCAAACCAGTCTGGGATTCTATGAAACAGTTACTGCACTGGAGGAAAGGTGACAGACCAGTGCCTCTGCCTCTCTCCCTCCCCTGTCCAGAATTAATCATGTTGCAAATATTAGTTTCTTAATGAATGCCCAGGGATGCCTGTGTCATGAGACACCCGTCTCTGCAGGCACAAAGTGTCAGGCAGCCCCTCTGCTTCAGAAGCCAGCTGAACTGCTGCCCTGCTTTTGGGAGAGGTTCTGTAGTAACTCGGGGCAGTCTCCACCACGTCGCTCATTTTATCCTTCCTCTTTCAAATGACACTTCTCTCTTTTGAAAACACCTTCCCCCGTGCAGGGAGTTCTATTTCCTGCAGCCCTGTAGCACTCAGCCTGGGCTGTGCTCCCCTGCCTGGGGAGGGCTTTTGGGGTTGTTATTAAAGCTCTCACAAACTCACTGCCTGACAACTTGTCTCCTCCTCCAGAGCCGGTTTACTCCTATCCCCTGCTCCTGGAGCCGGCCCTTGGCAGCGCCCTCCTGGCAAAGTGCCATTTCCTTCCTGCTCTGATGAAGCTGGATGTGTTCCCATGACCCTGTGGCTGGGACAGTGCCGGCAGGGAGGTCACAGCTGCTGGAAACACGACGTCAATCCAACAGGAGCCTGCTCGGGACACTCACCTGTGAAATACTCTCCGAACTCCTGCTCGAGTTTCATGGCTTTGTCGAAGACCTTGTTAGCCTGTTCATATGTCTGCCTCCGGTTCATCTCCCTGTCACGAGCGAGAGATCAGCTCAGCTCTTCTTAGTGGTGAACAGCAGCAAAACTCAGCCCTGGAGCTGGGGGCCTGGAAGCCCCTGGACACCAGAACTGAAGCTGTGCAGGGCCCAATGCCCCAAGACAGGACCCATCGCCACATGCTCTTTGCTGCCTTGGCTCTTCATCCCTACTCCCAACTGCTCTCCCCATCGCCATCCCCACTCTTCCACCATAGCACACAAGTGCACTCAAACCCAACCCCCTCAGTGCCAGCAGAGTCTCTTCTGATCTCATAGTGCATGTCTAGCTACTGAACCTCCCCACAGAGAATACTCCTCTCCTGCCTGCACCAAGGCCCAGGTGAGCAGGTTGCACCGGGCATGTTTGGGAGCATCTTTAGATTTCCCATGGATAACCCTCTTTGGGATGAAAGAAGTGCTTTAAGCCAGAGCAATTCATGGAGCCTGGATGGATGCACCACAGCATTAGGTGCGGAGGGACACCACGGAGACAGCAACAGGCCCAGCTCCTCTTAAAAAGGGACAAATCCAGCACCAGCAGCAACTTCTGCTGCTTTCTAAAGAGCAGAGGACCAGTGCGAGAGCACAGAACAGAAGCACAGAACATGGCACTGTACTTACATGAGAGCTTCAATGGATTTTGGTTTGATGAAAATGGCAATGGGATAAAGTTGTGCTTGTTGCAACCTCTTGATAGCATTGCCAGACACATCCAGGATGCAGTGTTTCCCCTGGAAAGGAGACAATTGGGATCAGACCTACCCACACAGTCTACACTCAGTGCACAAAACAGCTTGCTCAGATGTGCCTACAAAAGAGAGGACCACAGAGATGGAACACCAGTCCAGAGACATGAGCCAACTTCCAGTGGCCTTAGGTTCTGCTCGCTTAGGGCAGGAGAGCAGCAACCCCACACGGACCCGTGTCCAGCTCTGAGGCAACAGCACCAGAAGGACTCACATGAAACTGCTGGAGCAAGTCCAGAGGAGGCCCCGGAGCTGCTGCGAGGGCTGGAGCAGCTCTGCTCTGGAGCCAGGCTGAGAGAGCTGGGCTGGGGCAGCTGGAGAAGAGAAGGCTCCTCAAGGGGACACCTTAGAGCAGCTCCAGTGCCTAAAGGGGCTCCAGGAAACCTGGAGAGGGGCTTTGGACATGGGATGGAGGGACAGGCCAAGGGCAATGGCTTGAACCTGCCAGAGGGGAGATTGAGATGAGCTCTGAGGCAGAAGCTCTTCCCTGGGAGGGTGCTGAGGCGCTGGCACAGGGTGCCCAGAGAAGCTGTGGCTGCCCCTTCCCTGGCAGTGCTGGGAGCAACCTGCTCTAGTGGAAGGTGTCCCTGCCCATGGCAGGGGGTTGGGACTGGAGGAGCTTTAAGGTCCCTTCCAACACAAACCAACCCAAACCAATTTGTGAATCTGTGGTCCTCTGAACACGTGAAATGATGTATGAGCCATTGGTAAGCTCCAACGCTCCTGCAGAGGAAATGCTGCTGCTTGGAGAAGGGCAGCCAGGCTCCTTTGCCCTGGGAGCTGCTCAGTACCAGGCTGGTGCCACCAGCGCTAGGCTCTCGGGTGGAGTCCGGATGGCACCAATGTGGAGCAGCGCGGCTGAGGAAAGCAGGGGTATGGCGTGGCGGGGCCCCAGAGGGAGGAGAGGCTCGTGCCTGCTTCATGTGATCACAGCCCT
>NW_009932791.1:0-7438 GCF_000696875.1 Nestor notabilis
TGGGCTGTGTCAAAAGAAGTGTGACCAGCAGTCACAAATTTTGCAGTATCCCACTGGGGAAGACAAGAAATTTCTATCTTAACAGCACACACTCCTGAAATTATTAAATGTCCCCCTCATGGTGGGGTTGCTTCTCCCAAGGGCACACACAACCCTGGGAACTACTGCTGTCATCTTAGTGGAGACTGCAAAAGAGGCGTAGCAATCTGTCTTGTGCCTGATTGAATTCACTAGCACTAAGCCTAGACTTTGTTATCATATCCAGCTTGCATTCCATACATCTCAGAATTACAGAAGATACTGAGCTGTGTTTTCCTACAAGGTTTTCTCATGTTTGCTCTTTCAACATAACATCTTTACTGCAGAGACCTAGGTTTTAACTTTATTCTCTTAGATATTCCCTTCTTTATCTTTCTTCTGGAGATATCTAGGGCAACCTATGAATCATTAAACTTAATGCTTTTTTCCTCTTGAGCTCTTGATGAGTTCTTTACTTCCTACAAACCAACACAGAGTGAGAACCGATAATATTTATTTTCCCCAGGATTCTCTTTCAAAGACAAAAGGGCAGACTTTAATATATTTCTCTCTCTTTTCTGCTGAACTGGAATAAACTTGGTGGCTGAGGTGAGGAAGGCAAGTGAGTTAATGAAATAAATCTCTGTTTATTTCTGGGTTACTAGAAGAGTTAATTTATTACTTATTAATTCTCTATGTATTTGGAATAACTCCACATACCATAACTAATGGAGCTGAACTGTTACTAAAAGAAGCCTTAAATGCTTTCATCCCATCTAATTTGCAGAATGAATAAGTTCTTACTGTTCATAGATATTACAGGTCAGTTTCACTGCACCTTTCTTAACACACAAAAATTATGGCAATGTCTGCCTTGTACCACTTCTTCAGTCAGAGGATAGACACCAGAGCTCTTGATTGTGCTTGAGTTCACTTAAAATCTTTACTGACACCCTGGATCTGCCTGTCTTTTTCCATGCACATTTCCAAAGTAACATGCAATAAATCTAAATATATCATTTTGCTGTATATGTATCCTTTTTATTCCCATCATTATCAATCTTTTATATGTGTGCACAGAGCAGGAGAGGGCTGTGACTCATATGTGAATGCATTTAGATTAGCCATGGGTCTGGAGTTTCTTTTGCTCTTGCCATGAATGATGGTACATCTTTGAACCTCTACTCTTGCTTTTCATGTTGCAGCCCAGGGTATAACTCTATAGTTATACATCTGAAACAGAGGACATTTTGCTTTCAGTGTTAGGTTGAAATCTTGAAACCTTGTGACTTTTTTAGGTGAGTTGAAGTTCTTGAGGGTTTGTCCAAATGTAGTCAAACTTAGAATCTGAAATATAAAACTTGGGGGGAGAGGTGAAAGGAGGGGAAATCAATCATGTGAACTGAACCTACTGAATTCTATGTCTTTTATGTCTTCAAAGGAAGAAGATGATAGTGTAGTTTACTGTAGAAAGAAAAGAAAGTCATTAGGAACTGGTAAAAATATCTTTTTTTACATTTTACATTCTACATCACTTACAAAAAATTATATGTAAAATGATGTGGTTACCTGTGATATAAGAATACTAAGTTCAGATCTGTGAATTCTTTACTTAGGTTCCAATCTTCATATATTTGCTGTAACTAGAAGAGTTAAACATAGTAAAAGCTACATTCTCCAGTATTAAAAGGTCTCACATGGGTTTTTTTGAAACTGAGAAACTTGAAAGGCAGGAAGGCAAAAAGTCTGACAATTTCCCCACTCAGAAAGTTGCAAACCAATGGAGTACTACTTCATTTGATTAATTTATTAGACACATAGAAATTTTTTTCTTTTCTTATTTTTTTTTTTAATTTTGAAAGGGACATGTGACCTTTTCTTAGTTTCCTTATCTGCAGATCTATGCTCTTTATGTTTATGAATGTGAATGAAATTGACCAGAAAGGGGTGAAAACAGAACACTGGAATTTGAGAATGCCTCAGCCTCCGAAGTGTGTCTCTTACTTTCATTTGAAAAAATAATTTTCATAATTCTATTGTACCCTATTATTCCATATGCCAAGCAACAAAGGATGGTTATGAGCAGAAAGAAAAAAAGAATGTATTGATATAGTGACAGCTGGCAAGACAGGTAGTACTGAAGGCAAAGGAACTTAAACACAAGGAACTAATAGTTCATCTTCTAAGGAACTAATATTCTTCATTTAGTACTTATTTAATTCAACATAAATAAATCTATTTGCATTTCTCATTTTATTATGTAGTCTAAATATTTAAGTAGAACATATACAGTACTGAGGCACTTCAGGGTTGGTGAATGTTATATTCTTTTCAATAAAGCTAACAAAGTTTGATATTAAAAGCACTCAAACTGATTTAGGCATGCATCCTTAATTTTTAATATCATCATTTTTTTAAATTGGGTGCAACAGTCTCCAGAAGACTAACAAGTGATTTCAGATTTGAAATATATATGTGCATTTTCATACATACTATTGGGCCTGCAATATAAATAATTTTATTTTCCCTCCAGGGCTCTGACCTATGAGGCCTTGTCTACCTCTTATTCTGCAGCAGTCTTTGATGCTCTTTTCAGGGTGCATGGCCTTTTGAGTGAATAATTTGTAAAAGTATGATTCTGTTTGCTTCATCTAAAGTGAAGAGATACCATAAAATACCAGAACTTTCTAGGATATATCAGTTGCTTGCAAATGAAAAATACGGTATATTAGAAACACCAGTTCATCTATTTCATTTGAATAGGATATTACCTATCAATTTGCAGTACACTGTCTTTGAAACCACTCAAACCGGAAAGATACTGTGCAAATTGCATCTTCATTTAAAGGAGGAATATTTGCAATGTTTGAATTTCTATTTAGGTGCCTACTAGACTTGTGTAAATTAAGGAATTATGTACATTTACAGAAGTGGAATCCAATTTACATATTTCTTTTATAATAAAGACAACACATATCAGAGATCTTAAAACTCCTTAGATAGATAAATTCAAGTATTAAAGGACTGTACTAGCCTCTTCATTTTCTACAAAACATTTAATGTCTTCTAATTAGTCTCCCATTCTCAGTAAATATGAATTCATTAGCATGAATTGTTTACTCGAATGTCTTCCCTTATCACTGAAAGTAGATGGCGATAGACATAGGAGTACAGGCTTTGCCAGCCCCAGGCTGTAATGGGATTCATCTTCATAACCGGTAACTCCAGTGAGACTACTTACATTATTAGAAACTGTGCTCCAGCACCACTGAGTTATGAAACTAGTAGAAAAGTTCTGGTGTATATGTGCACACAAACATCTCTTACCTCTACAGTGATATTTATTTCTTTATTTTTGTGCTACTGTCTAGCAGGTAGTGTTCCAGTGCAGCAGAGGTTTCCATTATGTTAAATTCTGCACAAAGGCAGAAGAATAGTCTCCTCCCAAACAAGGCACATCAGAAGGAGCAATATTAGAAAGCAGAATGCCTTTGGTTAGCAAGAAATGTAGTGCCCTCCATGAAGCAGTTCATTAATTTTATTTAAAGCATCACAGCAGCAAAACTTCTAAGGAAGAGATTTGAAGAAATAGCCTTTTCAGAGTATTCGCAGCCTGAGGGATAGCAAAAGACATGTTCTGTTGATAAGTATCTTGCTTTGACCTAGAAGTAGCCTGGATAATCCAATAAATCTTTTTTATCTTCAACTTTCTTCTAATGTTCTTTTAAATTTTTATTGTGTTAAATAACTAACAGAATACTGATGAGACTTCTGGCACAATTTAAGTAACAGTAATAAAGTAAGATTACCACAATTAATATATTTTCATAATTTAATTGTCCTCCATGTATTTCAAAATGTACAAAGATTTCATTTCTTGAATATTTTTTTTTCCAGAATGCTAGCAGAATCTGAGTAAAATCACACCCCACAAATTACGAAGAGGAAAACAAAAGCCAAAACATCTAGTGAGCTCTGTAAGTCATGGAGAAATGTCTTTATTGACACATTCGTATACTGAGATTTTATTTGCCAGCTGTAATTCATTTACAAAAAAATAAAATGTAAAACTTCAGTAGTTTCTTGTAGATGAGGTCTGTTTGTTCAAGAACACTACTACATTATTGATGAACTATGCATTTGCTTAATGAAGAATAAGAAATTTAAACCACTCATACAACAACATTCTTCTGTTTTTTTAGCAAGGTGGGTGTCCATGGCTCTTTGAACTTTGAGCCTTTAGAAATAACAATACCAGTAAGGCAGTTGTAATGTGCAGCTCTTTGTGAGATTACAGTTCTTATTGCTGTAAAGTTATCAAGAAAAAAAGCAGTAAAAATACAATTTAAAAAGCCAACAAAGCTCTAATTTTAGAATACCTGATATTTATTATCTCCTTTGTATACAAAGACATAGAACCCAGCTTCTTGCGGTGTAGAAACATAAATATTAGCCTGTTAGGTCTTTAAATTGCTGATGAAGCAGATGCTTCATTGTATCCTCTCAGCAGTGTATCAAACCACATGAGTAGAATTTCATTAGCACTTGATAAAGATTTTACATTTTTGATCTGCTTTGGGTTCTAAGTCTCCATGAATGAAGTGGATATGGATGATCTACTAGTGATACAATTAGAAACATGCAGTCGTTTTGCTAAACCTCATCTCTTGTTTTAAACTGGAACCAAATGTGATCTGAACTTATCTTGGAAGCTGTTGGTTATTTTGAAAGAATCTGTTCCAATTTTTTTTAGGATAAGAGCTCAACTTGTAAATAGGAGTAGAAATCCCCTGAAAAATTATAATTATCAGGCATGTGTGTTCCAAGTTTGAAGACACTGAAGAAATTAATGTGCATCTAAACCAGATGAGAATGCTTTCTCCCTTTAGACTTCACTGTTAGCACAAAATTATCTTTTATTTCCCATGTCCACTCTTGGCCAAAGATAACTGGGAAAGATGGATAAAATACCTCTTAAATTCAGGAATTTATTACTAATAAAGACTAATTTCAGCAGCCATAATCTATGGCCCAAGAAACCTCAAAATAAAAAACAATGAAATCACTAGCCCTTGAGAAAGCTTTTTTTTTTTTTTATGTAACCAATTAAAGATTAGCTTTTTTATGATGTTTACCAGAGTTTTGCTGTTCAATATTTTACCATAACATCATTGTTGGATTGACAATAACTTTTTTAGCTTGAAAAGGTAAAGAAGGACACAGAATTTTGTATTGTAAGCCACTTTGCAATATCTATCACCATGGCGTATTTCACATGTGAAGATAGTGACAATAATTTCACCTTTTCGATAGACAACATTCTCACCTGAAAAATAACTGCAAAAATCTTCTGAAATTATACATTCTGTTTGTCAAAGTATTCTGTTTCAGACAATTTTCCTAAACTTCAGTACATTTTTGCAGACAAAATCTTTTATTATTTGCCCAAATATAGATAATTACTGGACAGTTATCCAATTGGCAGGATAGTCACTGACTCCTTAATTAATTGTAGTTTATTTTTAAGAATTAAGATAATTCATAGAATTCAAATTAACTTTTTTTATCATTAGTATAATATTTTTTATCAGAAATAAAGGTTTATGAGGAAATACAGTATATAAGGTTTAGTTTTTTAATCAAAACTTTATTACATTTTCTCTTAAAACAGAGCAGGATGTGGCAAATTCCCTTGTCTTAACAATTTTAACATGTAATTTGTATATGCATATTTTTCTTCAATTTGTTTCTATTTCCCTCACAATGAACTCTTAAAATAAAGCTATTTTGAAAGACTGACCCTAGGCCTTCACATCCCTGACCAATCTATATTTGCCATAATAATAAGACTTAGCTTTCTTGTCTTGGTTCTGGCTACAAACAAGCTTGTCAGTTAATCAAGGTTCCAGTCAAAAGTTCATTAGAAGTCTGCTGTGACTATACCAAGAAAAATAGCAATATATGGGAAAGTTTAGGCATGGATGTAAAATATTCCTAACTAATACAGTGCAAGCTAAGATTAAAATATGTCATAAATAAATAGATCTGTATTTTTGTGATGCATATGAATAGGGTGAAGTTGAAAATTAAAGAAAACAAAATAAAATGCCAAATACATTGTTCATTGATAAGATTTCAGGACTTTGTATTGATAAGTTTTGGGGACAGATCTGCAAAAGTAAAACTATATTGCATTAACCTCCTACACTCTCTGTGCAGATCATTTGTGATGCCTGAATTTTTCCCTTCAAATGAGATATGTCATTGTAAATATTTCAGTCCACATCTTCTCTGCTGGTTCAAATTAGCATTGAATCATCCAAGCAACATTGTTTATATAAACTGATATTAACTTTTAGCTCCTGAATTGAACACAAATTTGACATGTGCAGATGAACATGAAAGATAAAAAAGGGAACATTTTCTTGCTTTCAGATTTACATTGTACTGCTACAGTGCAGAAATGAAAACAGAATTTTCTTTTATTTAAAGTTCAACTTCAATAAATAAATTGCAAAGAAAAGTCATAAAAAATGCAAGCCTCTGAGATATCACTTTAATGAATGGCTTTAAAAGAAAAAATAACATGAAGGCTTCTTGCAGAACTACGGACATATCCTTTTCTAATATATGTATGACAATGTAATTATATGTTTTTATGGTTTCCTGGTTGTATAGTCTGTTTTGGGGTTTTTTGGGTTTGTTTTTTTTTTTTGTTGGCTTGTTTGTTTTCTTTTTTTGTTTGTTTGTTGTGTTTTTGTTTGTTTGGGGGTTTTTATTTATTTTTTGTTTTCCTCAGTCTGGACCAAGAGGACCGAATGACAGCATTTTTCTTTAGCTGAAGGAGCTCTTTTTTGTAAATGCCGCATATGAGACTACAGGGTAATCACATTGTCACCTTGGTGACAAGTATTCAGCAATGTACAATTAATTTCTCCTTGTTTTCCCTTTACTTTCAGAGTTGATAAAAAAACCAAAAAGTAGTAACAAGGTTTCATTTAAGCAGGGAACTCTGATACTCCATGTCACACATTTCTGATTCCTCCCAGGTACACTGGAGTTATCAAAGTCAAAGATCAGCCTCTACTTAATCATTCTCAACCAATTCTATTCCCTGATATTTCCTGGTCAGTCAGAATGGCCAGAGTGTTTGCACAAAAAGACCTGCAGTTCAGAGTGCCCAGAACCACATGATTCAGGTCTGCTCATGTCAATATCCTCTCTATTGTCATATTCTTCAGGTTCAAATGAATTACAGGATTTATGCCAAAGAAATTGAGGTTCACACTAAGTTATTGGACAATTTTTTAGTCTATCAAAGATTAGAGACATCCAGTAATCAAAAGAAAGCAAACACACTTGTTTCTGATCAGGTTTATACTAAAAAAAAAAAAAAAAAAAAAAAATTTTTTTTTTATGG
>NW_009932791.1:7469-12884 GCF_000696875.1 Nestor notabilis
TAATTATTTGTTATAGGAAAAACAGTAATTCAGAGTAATTCACAGGTGTGCAACTAAGAAAAGAACATGAGCTATTCCAAGTCTTATTATTAGTAGTGCTTATTAAGAAAGCACCTAAAGGTGAAAGAATGGAACTACATTATGCTAGGCAAGAGAAGATAAATTGCTTTCATACAGTACTTATTACAAATTAACAAAAGTACACAGCATGTGGGACATTATTAATAACACTAAAATAAAACAATGGCAGAAAAAAACACATATTCTCTGTTGGTTTTTTTTTTTAAGATGTACTTGTTAAATGAAAGCTAAAGTTTATGGAAAGAGGAGGGGAGGTGAAGATTTTAAGAAGGTTGTGGGTATGAAATAGATAAAAGGGAGGTCCAGTGGACTAAAGGAGAAATTAAGATATTGTAGATGGAGAGTTTGTACCAATCAGCTTCAAGCCCTTTCAGGACTGCAGGGACAGGGAGTTCTCTGACTACCCAGCCAACATTAGAGTTGCTCCTTATGCAGCAGCTCCTCACACCGGCCTAAGACTAGTCTGTACCAATATCCACAATAACAAAACAGTGCTGAAAACTGCCAGGTATGTGAAGTGATATCATAGGTGTATTTGTGGTTTTCAAAAGAACCAAGCTGTATCAGTAAATAACATACATCCTTTATATCCTTTATGGTGAGTAGGCACTTTCAGGTTGCTGGTTTGGGGGGTTTTTTGGTTGGTTTTTGTTTGTTTGTTTGTTTGTTTGTTTTCCTTTGACTTTTTAATGCACCGATGCTATTTCACCATAAAACTATCCTATCTACGGTCGTGTATGTATATATTGTTACATATATGAATGAAAGAGAGCAAGAAAAATAGCACTATACGTTTTCCTTTTTTTTTAGAAAAACTCCTTGTTTCGTATACGTCTGAGTGTATGAGAGAAAAAGTCTCCTAATGCTTTGTATGTAAGAAGAATAAAAAACCCCAAAACACTACACTTTTATTCAGCTCCAAGACATGATCAGGCAATCTTTCTTCAAGTACATTGTCCTTTCTTTGTCTTTCTAATTACTAGCACAAAACTGTGTCTTCATTTGTGTTTCTCTGCTAGATAACACTAGAAGCAAAATCAAATTGAGGATTCAATTAAAATAATCCCACAAGTAAAATCTTCAAATCAGGCTTTAAATTCATAAAGTCTAAGATAATTCAGGAAATCTTTGATATAAGTTTTATATAATACAGACTGTTTTCAAGGTTCAGTTGTTTTCTCTTTTTAGAATGAAAAAGAATGTTGGAATTATTGTATCATGATACAAGATTTAAAACTGCTTATTATGTGCTGAATACATACAATGTTTTCTCTAATAAATACAGATTAGAAGTAGACTCTTTGTAGTAAATCTAATAAATCACCTGAATGGCATCACCACTGACATGTCTTAGCATTATTTTGTGTAATTGGCTAATAATGTATTTATTCTTGTGCTATTGGATCACCCTCAGGGATAATCCAGCAAGTTTTGAATCTCCAGAAGGATTTCTTAGCATTACATTTTAAAGAACACCAACTAATTATTTTTATTTCAATACATTTTTAAAGTCTGTGTTGAGGTTTCACTGCATTTTCAAGAAGTGATGAATTTGATGCTCTTTGATGCCTTGCATTTCTCCCTTGAGCAAAGAAAGGTGATGAGAAAAGGAAATGAATCCCCAAAATCCAGAGTTCATGAAGCATGCAGTATTAAAACCATATGTTGTGTATACAAATAGGATCTTGGCCAGTGCCCTCTGGTTGTGCATGACTTTAAATGACTAAAATTCTTGTTCTCAGGGAAAAGAATCAACTTAATATACTCAAAGCATAGAAAACTTCTCTGTAAGTGTGGAAGATAGTAGATACTGGGATTCTATTGCCTGACATAGTGATTCTCAGAAAGAGTATAGAAGCACAATAACAGTATAATCTCCTAACACCATCTTGTAGCAAGCTAAACAGTTCAGTACATACTCCAAAGGATTTTTTTTCCCACCCTCCAAATAGGTCTGTGTTTCACCTATGGATTTGCAGATGTACCTTTAAATATATTTTCTTCATTGCTTATCCGGAATTTCTGAATTTTCTAAAAGGAATTGATCTAATTGATCTAATAAACTTGGCAATTTATGAACTCATGTTTACTGGGCAATAGACAAACAAACAAGCAAACAACAAAAAACAACAAAAAAAACCCAAATCTTTTTGATTTTAAAGCAAAAAGTAAAGATAAAGAAAATAGATCAATACCTTTTGAAGACATTTCACAAAAGTAGTTGCTCCACAATTAATCTGTATTTAGTTTCAGAGTAATGATTAATAAGACAGAGGAAAAGATCTTTAGATGTAATATTTAGGAAAAAAAATAAATCTTTAGGACCATGACATTAAGCTCCAGAATTACTGATTTCTATTAATTAATCTCCTTCAGTTGTTGGCTTCAGAGTGTTGTATTGGAAATGTGTGATTTTAATTAAAACATAATGCCTTTCTGTAGAATTTATTTGTAGGTAAACAGCAAAATTCTTAGTAAGTGGACCACATGTTCTAAATCGATTTGAAGATCTCTTTACCTTTGAAAGTTATTTTCCTTCTTCTTCGTAAAGGCTAAGGAATTCATCTTGGAACTAAATGATCACAAGAAGAAAAAAATGTCATGAAACAGGCTGCTGTAATTTTATTGCCATAAAATTATTACTCAGTAATATATGGGGTTTATTCTAAAAAATCTATTGCTTCCTATTGAGTTCCACATAGACACGATTCCACCTTGTCCATCTTGTCTGTCTTTTTAGGTAGTTTGAACAGTGTGAGGCAAAAGCCTGAGTTATTGGAACGTCACTTGTCTTCAGTGGAGTTGGCAGAGCTTTTGTTGGGTTTTCATGTGAGGGTTGAAATGTAATGGTAAACTGGAGAAACATAAATGGAAAAGCTAAAATAGCATTTTCTATTTTCTTGAATGAGAAGACAAGTAAGCAAGGTACTAGTATGAACAAAAATCTTCCAACTCAAGTTGCAAAGATGAAACAAAGCCTTTACCTTTTGAGAGAAAAAAAGTTTCTATGTGACCTGGAAAATAAGGCTGATGAGAATAGGACTGGAATCAGGATTTTTTAAGGGTACTGTTCTTTGGACTTTATAAGGTGAGCAGCGCGATTATTAGGAAACATGTGAAATTGGCAAGGTGTTCAATTCAGCAAGAAATAGTACTTACCATGAATTTCTCTGAGTCCTCTTTGACACTAAAAGTGCATAAAACAATACTTTATAAGAAAGGCTTTCAAATCTTTAAATTATTTGCATGTAGAGAATTAAGTTGGCAAAAATTTAACATATAAACCAGCCTGTAGTCCTCAAGTTCTAAACACCTTCCTCAGTAATGGTGCTTGATGACTGCAAGACTCGATAAATAAGAAGCAGTTATTGATAGCAATGTTGAGCCAGATGGTGTCTTGAGAAAGTTATGCTAGTAGAGAATTTGGCCCACAAATTTGCTTTTGCTGTTACCGATGCATGGAATTATCCTGTTTCTGAAATATCTCTTTGTGACTCCCACAGTGCTAGACTTTCGATAGTCTGTTTTCAGCAGGCTGAAAATTCGATACTCTATGGTGAGAACTGGGATTTTTAAAACTCAGAGGAGCCGTCTGCTTATTTAAAGCCAGTGGTACTTGGACAAATGCCTTTCTTGGGCTTCTATTAGTTTCCCTTTATCATGCAATGAGCCACTGTGTCAGGATTCTTTACTTATCTGATCCAAGAAGGACAGATTTATGTTAGAGTAATATATTATCTGGACTGGGATGATGGCAGTTAATGGAACTGCACTTTCACTGTTGTAGTCAGCTTACATGCCACTTCATCAGATGTCACTGGGACAAGCTCACAGAGCTGTTGATTTTGACTACTTTGCCTTAGGACATTAAGCCTTCTCTGCTAATTGGCATTTTGATTAATTCATCTCTGGTTTTGAGTAGTACTACATATTATAATATATGGATGAATTCAGAACTATTTTGAAGCTTCTTCCAGAAATTAAAAGTACAGAGAGGAAGCAACAGATACATTGCACTTTGGTTGGGATAGAAAACATCAGATACCATTAAGTTCCTGTAGCCCAAATTTAATGAAAATCCTTATTTCTTGGAAAAATTTTTATTTTCAAAAAAAGGTCCAAAAGAAGCACATTTCAGTAGTTGTTAGGTTTGTGGGGTTTTTTTCATCTCTGCTGATAGAAATTTCTGACTTTTTCCATGTTGGACAGAATAGCTTTGTCTATTGGAGGATCAGATAATTGCAGTGTATAAAGTATATTTCTACACAAACTAGTAAAGATGTTGTAAACTTTATCAGTACATTAAGAACAACAAAAATATTCCAGGCTAACTACTGCTTTACTACCTCATATATCTTTAGATTTTTGTTCACCTTAGTGATGCAGAACTGTGGATGTGAATTCTTATTCTGCTGTATCTTACAACTTGCCTTTGCAACTGGAGAAAAACAATTGAAAACTATCTAATGTAAAATCACTGTACTTTTTTATTGTCTAGGTCTTATATCCAGGAACTAAGGAAATCATCACTGAAAGCAACCTTCGACAAATATGACATGACAAAGAAGATTGACATATTTGAAAGACTTCATTTGTTCTTTCTTTATAGTCTTCTTTGAACACGCTAGAACAATATTAATGCAATTTATTTGAAGTGTCTAAATAACCCTGACTTTTTCAATTTCCAATATATATCCCTGTAGTACCAACTACCAAACAAAACATTAGAAGTATGATTCACTCGTTTGTAGGTGATCTATGATACACTTTATAAGTCTTTACAATTTTTTTTTTCAGTAAGCACTGTACAACTAAATTTCTTTAATAAACTTCACAAATAATATATTCTGGTTTGATTTATTCTATAAAGATTTTACAGCAAAACATACCCGAGGTAGAAGTAATAGTAGGAACAAAAGAAACTTAAGACTTGAGAGGGAAAAGAAAAGGGAAAGGGAAGTTGAAGAAGAAGGGGAAGGGAAGCAAAAGGAGAAAGGGAAAGGGAAGAGAAAGGAAAAGGAAAGATGGTAAATTCACAAAGTCATATCTGGAATGACTGAGAGATAATAAGCACTGAAAACTTCAAAGGGCACTGTTTTTCAGTACTGTTCCTATTTACACTGAACTCAGTGACATCAGGTGCCACACAGATGCACCTGTCTATTTGGCTTTAAAGTTGTAATCAGTGTACATACGAGATACTTGTTATCCTCTCTTTCAAACATTGTCTTTAAGTTTCCCAAGCCGAAAGATGCTGGGTAATTCTACTAAGCCTTAGAAAGAAGACATTTGCCGAGGTGAGCATCTCCCGAGAGGATGCCTTGAACAGCGGAG